>NC_042971.1:39639180-39934180 GCF_901001165.1 Salmo trutta | reverse complement strand
GATGATCTGATTTTGCCTCAATGGAGTATGTGCAGGTTGTGTAATATGGCTTTAATATTTGAAATGGGAGGATATTGTAATTGATAGACATTTACAGTATTTCATTGTTTTTTAAATGGTTTATTTGTATATTTGGCAGATGATAAAGAAATGCTTAAATGATTCTGTAGTGTATCCCTGTGTGTCCTCAGGTTTCGTCCTGCAGTACTCAGTGGACAACACAGAGGAGTGGAGGGATGTGTTCATTAGTTCCAGTGAGCGTTCCTTCAGGCTGGACAACCTGCGCTGTGGGACCTGGTACAAGGTCAAACTGGCAGCCAAGAACAGTGTGGGCTCAGGACGCATCTCTGAGATCATCGAGGCTAAGACCCACGGACGAGGTGAGGGAAAAGGAAAGATCAAGGGGAAGGGGGGAAGGTGAGAGAAGGTGTAGAGGAGGAAAGAGCAGAAAGAGTTGAATTTTAAAACTGCATGATTTTATATTTTACCTCACATCATGTGTTTTACCTCACATAAACTACATCCCCACTCTAACACACTAACCACAATACCGGCAGTCTGACAATCTCCCTGTCTCTCCTCTTCTCCTGCAGAGCCCGTGTTCAACAAGGAGCAGCCCCTGCTCACCCACATCAACTCTACCCACGCGGGGCTCAACCTGCAGGGCTGGACCAGCGGAGGCTGCCCCATCACCGCTCTGCTGCTAGACTTCCGCCCCAAGGGCACGTGGGCCTGGCAGAGCCTGAAGGCCAACGCCACGGCCCAGCTCTTCCTCAGCGAGCTGCGGGAGGCCACCTGGTACGAACTGAAGATGAAGGCCTGTAATAGCGCCGGGTGTGGGAACCAAAGCTCCCAGTTTGCCACCACAGACTATGACGGCAGTGAGTCACTTCCTGTTTCTACCAGATAACTGCTCTCACTTGCTGCTTTGACATTTACATGTACATTTTAGCAGACTCTCTTATTCAGAACTACTTACAGTCATCAAAGAGAAGGGGATAAGGAGGGAGACCAAAAAAGGGAAGGAGAGAGGGAGGAGTAGTATGTGAGTGGGCTTGAAAGTGGTGGTAAAAGCAGTCCTTTAATCTTCCTCTGACCCCCTTTCCCTCCCTCTCTCTTTCCCTCTCACCCCTTCTCTCCCTCCCAGGTACCATCCCTCCTATAAACTCGGCCCAAGAGGACAGGGATGATGTGAAGAAGCTGTTCTCCATCGGCTCTCCTGTCATCCTGGTCACCCTGGGCCTCGCCCTGCTCTTCATCATCCGCAAGAAACGCAAGGAGAAGAGACTCAAACGACTCAGAGGTGAGAAACAAAGGGAAGGAGGGAGAAAGAGAGGGAAAGAGGGGGGAGGGGAGAACAGAGAGGAAGAGCCATAAGTAAATTAGTAAATAACTCAGAAGCACTAAAGGTAACATGTCAAAATAATTTGCCTAATCCACATGATGATCCATTATAATCTAATAAAGATATTTGTGTTTGTTTTCACAGATGCTAAGAGCCTTGCAGAGATGCTTATCAGGTAAGGATAATACTCTTGATTGATTGATGCCTGTGGTTATGGATGTGTCATATTCCAGGGGATCTTGATGGATCTTTGAATATACCTGCAAGTCCCAGTAAACTCTTATGAAGTATCACCAATATACTCCTGTTATATATGTATACATGTACACTATGTAAGTACTGCTGATGTGACAGTGGATCCAGTCTAAGTGTGTGTCTTGTTTTGTGTGTTGAGCAGTAAGAACAACCGCAGCATGGACACCCCAGTGAAGGGTCCTCCCCAGGGCCCTCGGCTCCACATCGACATCCCTCGTGTCCAGCTGCTCATCGAGGACAAGGAGGGCATCAAGCAGATAGGTCAGTGTGGACACACTGCAGCTAATCAGATTGATCCGACTGAATATTGTCCAATTAAATAGCCTTTAGTTACAGTACACTAACTAACCAATCAAATTGTTTCTTTCAACTTACTAAATACGTATTGCTAGAGTGTGAGTTACAATCAGCCTATGAGGAAAACATCTGACAAGGGAGATTAATTGTTTATCACAGATATTTTTGAACAACTGTCATAATATGTTTTCCTCATCTCTTACATCCAATAGGTGAGGACAAGGCAGTGGCCCCAGTGACGGACACAGAGTTCAGCCAATCAGTGAATCCACAGAGCTTCTGCACGGGTGTGTCTCTGCACCATCCTGCCCTCATCCAGAACACAGGGCCCTTGATTGACATGTCAGACATCCGCCCTGGAACCAGTGAGTACTTCACATACACTAGGATGTGCATAGTATGGAAATATGTCTTATTACAGTGTAATGTGTAGGAGTTAACTTGAGCTGACACCCAAAATGTTTGTACATGCTTACACCCAAAATGATTATAAGTGTTATGAATAGTACCCAGTGAGTGAATTCTATCCTCTCACCGTCCTCCTCCTATTCTCTCCTTGTCTCAGACCCAGTGTCGAGGAAGTGTGTGAAGTCAGCCCACAGCTCCAGAAACCGCTACTCCAGCCAGTGGACCCTGAGCAGGCCGGGCCAGAGCCAATCAACAGCCTCCGCAAGGACTCTGACCTCTGACTGGCGCACCATGGGCTCCCACGGCATCACCGCTACTGAGAGTGACAGCTACAGCGCCAGCCTGTCCCAGGACACTGGTGGGTACCGCCCCGCCCTGGCAACAACGCCACTAAAGACCCATCATAACACATCTATCTTTTACATCCCCAAACCAGACCTGTAGGATACCTTGAAAGGCCTACTGGCACAGCTGTACTGTATGCAAACTTCATATTGCATTGTTCTAATATGATATGGCATTTATTGTTTTTCCAGACAAGGGTCGTAACAGCATGGTGTCCACAGAGAGTGCCTCATCTACGTATGAGGAGCTGGCGCGGGCCTACGAACACGCCAAACTGGAGGAGCACCTGCAGCATGCCAAGTTCACCATCACAGAGTGCTTCATCTCCGACAGCTCCTCTGACCAGATGACCACAGGCACCAACGACCCAGCCGACAGCATGACATCACTCAGCACGCCATCCGAGACAGGCCTGTGTCGCTTCACCGCCTCGCCACCCAAACCCCAGGACTACGACCGCGGCAGACCTACCAACGTGGCCGTGCCCATCCCCCACCGTGCCAACAAGAGTGAGTACAGAGAGCCACCCTGTCTGGCACAGTGGCACCACATTATACTTTGCCACAGGCTGTTTGTTGTACATCTCAACAGGTCTCTAAGCCCCTCCCTCTCTCTGTTCTGTCCTCGTTGCTAGGTGAATTCTGCAACCTCCCGCTCTACATGAAGACGGATCCTTTCTTCCGGAAGCAGGCAGAACTGCATGACCCATGCCCTGCGGTCCCGCCCAGAGAGGCCTCCATCCGCAGCCTGGCACAGCGGGCGTACCACACCCAGGGACGTCACATGACTCTGGACCCGTCCAAGCAACAGGCCCTGACGCTAGGCCACTCTGGGTTAGGCAGTCTGGGCGTGAGCTCAGGCACTGCCACCCTGCCCCAGAGGACTCTCACCATGCCCTGCTCCAACCCTGCAGCCACAGCCTCCACCTCCAGCACCAGCAGCAACCCCACTGGCTCCAGCACAAAGATGGGGGGATCCAGAGACTCACTGCTAGAGAATAGCTCCTCAGCGCTGGGCAGACTGCAGAAGCAAGGGGTTGGGGCCTACTCTAAGTCTTACACACTGGTGTAGCTACTAGCCTCCCTTCTCTCTCTCAAAGACTAAACACTCCTGTCTGGCCCGGCCCCGGCCTACACCCAGCCCCACACCAGTGTTCTACACATCAGGTCAGCGAGGGCATGCAGTGCAGCAGGTGACCCCAGCTAACATCTAATTACCTAGTAGTGTGATTAGTCTTTATTCAGACTTTAGATTCTGCCTCCCAGGAATGACCAGAGACCATTGTAACCTGCCTGATTCATGCTCACCTGGACCTATATAAAACAAACTACTATCTCCTACTAAGTACCAGTTCTAGCCTGATGCCACGCTGCTCAATTTGTGTGTCTGGTGACACACACACACACACACACACACACACACACACACACACACACACACACACACACACACACACACACACACACACACACACACACACACACACACAAAGACCTAGAACTGTTCTCCAAGGTCATTTCAAACCATTGAGTATTACTGAGGAGCTGAATGGTGAAAGCTCACTGCTCGTGCTGATGAAGTCAATGATAGCAGAGGCTGGGCTAAAAATCAGTGTTCATCATACCCTCACACACATTATGCTGCCCTCCAAGGTGTGAGCAGAAGCTCCTGCAGGACTACCAGTTTTATCCCCTATAGTCTCGTCTTACTCTCTCTATGTCTCAATGTCCAGTCTCACTCTCCATTGGCAGTTACTCTCTCTGTGTGGATTCCATAAGGAAGGATTTCAGGTTCACCTCACTCAGAACATTGAGTTTGTATTTTAGCACATTTATTGTTGATTTTTCCTCAAACTCCCCTCCTCCTTCCAACTCAACAGTACCCGATAGCTTTTGACCGAAACATGACAACCCAAATGACCCAGCAATGAATTAAAAACATCAGGGCTCTCGCAATACTAACAAATGTAGAATATTTGGTATTTTAAAGATTTCGCATATATATTTCTATATAAGTATATCATGTCATTTAAGTGAAATTATGGCAAAGAATAAAAATATACAACAATTTAAATGTTTAAAAAAATATAAGGAGACAATCGCTCAATCATGTGAAGAGCAGTGAAAATGAAAGAGGGGTAAAGAATAGAAGAGTATTATGAAGAGGGAGGAGCACGTGTATATAGAGGGTGTTCTGTATGTTACTGTATGTAGACCGGCTGAGAGGAAGGAAGTGACTTCCAGACAGGAAGTGTCCATCTCAAAGCCCCCTATTAGTTGGTATCTCATGAGGTTGTCAGTGATTGGTTGGTATACTTACTTTTCAGAAGCCAAATAATTTCCTTTAAAGATGGGTGTAACCAAGGCAACCAACACTGTTTTCTATAATTTCTCTGCTTTCGTTCACCTGTTACTTGAGTAAAGAAGGACCATGACCTCTCAGGGCCTCAGGTATGGGCCTTTGACCTGTGGTACCAGTGGGGTTATAGGGTCACTGTGAGTGGAGCAGAAGTCAGGTATCAGAGCACGGCTACTGTATCCCACAGCTAGCTACTACACAGAGTACACACCAGTAGCCCTGTAACCTTTATCAACCTCTCAGCCCATGCATTACTGCCTCCCTCCCTCCAATACAAAATGTCAGCCAAGGCACCAAGGAGGATAATCATGTGAAGTAAGTGAACTGTCTAGTTTGTCAGAGAGACATTGCCAGCCAATTGAGGTGTTCAGTTTGAATATGATAGGATGATGTGGTCAGTGGTCTATTGGTGTCTCTGATGCTGCCCTGTCTTAAGTACTGTATATTTCCCACTTCTTTCTCCATCCCCAATAGCCATGTCCATCCTCATCCCCAGCTCCATTTTGTGCTACTACATGTAGGCTACATCAACACCGGAACCTGTTGGAATGTCTATTGAAGCATCGCCATTCTAGTGTTTTGTCATTTCTTTTGTTTTTGGATTACATCCATATGTTAATTTTGATTGAATATGTTCCTTTTTACTTGTTTCTGTTTTTTGTTTTTTATGTGATTCCAGAGGCCAAACAGTACTGAAGTATGACACACCTACATCTTTGGCCAGTTTTAGCCAAGTGAAATCAGGGACTCCTTGCTCTTTAGGTCACACACACAGAAATTGTGTATATACTGGACTGGGTCAAGAAAACCTGCCACTCCCAACTGGCTCTCCCAATTCAACTCCCTCCCACCTTGGGCATACAGTACTGGACCCACCGCCAATACCTTTGTCGGTGTTGTTTATAGGTTAACTCTTGTACATAAAACACAGTTTTGTATGAAGAGCTATTTTCGTCAAAATAAAACAGGGCACAGATCAGGGTTGAATCATGCCCCAACTCCAAATTTAAAACAACATATTGATTTGATAAACATTGATTTCCGCAACGGGCAACAAATGTAGTCATTCTTCTCTATTCCCTTTATGTTTTTGATACTAATTTGTTGCATTTTTATCATTTGTTAAAGATCTTTTGGTGTTCCAAATTCAATTTTTTTTATATTATTTTTTGTATTTTGTTCATCCTCAAAAATGACATTGCATGCTTGGTAAAAGGGAAAAGGTGAGGGAAAGAAATGTACTAAAATTTTAAATTTGAAGAAAAAATATGTTGAGGTGATTCCAAACATTCGTTTGAGTTGCTTCTAATAGCAATTGCTTGTGTTTAAAAGAACATTTTCTATTAAATTAAATGAAAAACAAACAAAAATAGTATTCTAACACCTTGTGCAATAAAGCTATCTTTCTATACACCATGGTTTCTGTCATTCTTAATTAAACGTTGCTTGATACACTGACACATACTGCTACTGTTGGGAACTGGAATCAGAACTGGAACCAAAGAATAATCAAGATGGATAATAACTATACCAGAATGAAAATAAAAAAGCATCAATAGCAATAATACGTTCTAATGGAAAAGTCATTTAGCATGTTATTGTTTTTACTTGTTGAAGCCATTCCATAAACTTCTGACTTCCACATCTTAATTCCGGTAATAGAGTGAATCATGCTACAACCCACAATCAGGCTCTCATAAATTGTATTAGGCCTATCTAGTGTCAGCCTGGGTCCATCAATCTATCATCAATCAATAATCGCATTCAATGTATGAATGATATTACATCTATGGTGTGACTACATGACCTGAGATATTTGACACCACTAGAAATCAGGATCTGTCTCTGGATAAGCTCCATTATGCCCTTTTTACCATCCAATCTACCAACCAAAGACATCATTTATTGATTTTTGATCAATGCTGTCCTCTATAAACCCCGTTTACACTGCTACTTAAAATTAGGGCAAAATTTGGGCCAAATTCGAGCTGGCTCGAAAGGAAAATTCAAATTGAGCTGGGTCGAGAGAAATCCGGGCCAGTGCAGCCCAGTTTCACAACTAGTCCCAGCTCGACTATAATTTGGGCTGGTGACGACGTTACTATGCAACCACCAAGCAGATCACTGCTGGACGCTCACACAGCGTTTAGCTAGCTCGTCTGGGCTTGTTGCTGTTAGCTAGCGCATGGACAAGCAGTACTGCAGTAGTCAGACATGACACAAATTACCACCATAGCTGGATCCAGCATTCATTTTTGCACTACACAATACACTTTTATGAGAACAGTCAGCCCTCAAATGCTAGCTACCAAATCAGAGTTGAAACAAGCTAGCTAGCTAATGTGAGCTAGCAGGCATTTTAGCTGACCAGGTCGTATTGAAAGCTAGCTAGCTACTGTAGCTATATATCAATTCTGTCATCTGGTTTGCTTGGTTAGCTAACATAGCTAAATACATGGCTCCGAGTCTGGCTGGCACTGGGAGGAGCATGGTGTAACGTTAGTTACAGCAGGGTAAATTCAACATTAGCAAAGCCAGCTGCAGTCACATATTGGCTACCTAGCAACATTACATAATTTGTCATTTCTAGTGGCAATGGAAACGGGGTTTATTGAGGATAGCCTAGTCCCCGATTTAGGTCACCAAGATAACATTTACATTTACATTTAAGTCATTTAGCAGATGCTCTTATCCAGAGCGACTTACAAATTGGTGCATTCACCTTATGATATCCAGTGGAACAACCACTTTACAATAGTGCATCTAAATCTTTTAAGGGGGGGGGTTAGAAGGATTACTTTATCCTATCCTAGGTATTCCTTAAAGAGGTGGGGTTTCAGGTGTCTCCGGAAGGTGGTGATTGACTCCGCTGTCCTGGGTCCGTGAGGGAGCTTGTTCCACCATAGGGGTGCCAGAGCAGCGAACAGTTTTGACTGGGCTGAGCGGGAACTGTGCTTCCTCAGAGGTAGGGAGGCGAGCAGGCCAGAGGTGGATGAACGCAGTGCCCTTGTTTGGGTGTAGGGCCTGATCAGAGCCTGAAGGTACGGAGGTGCCGTTCCCCTCACAGCTCCGTAGGCAAGCACCATGGTCTTGTAGCGGATGCGAGCTTCAACTGGAAGCCAGTGGAGAGAGCGGAGGAGCGGGGTGACGTGAGAGAACTTGGGAAGATTGAACACCAGACGGGCTGCGGCGTTCTGGATGAGTTGTAGGGGTTTAATGGCACAGGCAGGAGCCCAGCCAACAGCGAGTTGCAGTAATCCAGACGGGAGATGACAAGTGCCTGGATTAGGACCTACGCCGCTTCCTGTGTGAGGCAGGGTCGTACTCTGCGAATGTTGTAGAGCATGAACCTACAGGATCGGGTCACCGCCTTGATGTTAGTGGAGAACGACAGGGTGTTGTCCAGGGTCACGCCAAGGTTCTTAGCACTCTGGGAGGAGGACACAATGGAGTTGTCAACCGTGATGGCGAGATCATGGAATGGGCAGTCCTTCCCCAGGAGGAAGAGCAGCTCCGTCTTGCCGAGGTTCAGCTTGAGGTGGTGACCTGTCATCCACACTGATATGTCTGCCAGACATGCAGAGATGCGATTCGCCACCTGGTTGTCAGAAGGGGGAAAGGAGAAGATTAATTGTGTGTCGTCTGCATAGCAATGATAGGAGAGACCATGTGAGGATATGACAGAGCCAAGTGACTTGGTGTACAGCGAGAATAGGAGAGGGCCTAGAACAGAGCCCTGGGGGACACCAGTGGTGAGAGCACGTGGTGCGGAGACAGATTCTCGCCACGCCACCTGGTAGGAGCGACCTGTCAGGTAGGACGCAATCCAAGCGTGGGCCGCGCCGGAGATGCCCAATTCGGAGAGGGGGGAGAGGAGGATCTGATGGTTCACAGTATCAAAGGCAGCAGATAGGTCTAGAAGGATGAGAGCAGAGGAGAGAGAGTTAGCTTTAGCAGTGCGGAGAGCCTCCGTGACACAGAGAAGAGCAGTCTCAGTTGAATGACCAGTCTTGAAACCTGACTGATTTGGATCAAGAAGGTCATTCTGAGAGAGATAGCAGGAGAGCTGGCCAAGGACGGCACGTTCAAGAGTTTTGGAGAGAAAAGAAAGAAGGGATACTGGTCTGTAGTTGTTGACATCGGAGGGATCGAGTGTAGGTTTTTTCAGAAGGGGTGCAACTCTCGCTCTCTTGAAGACGGAAGGGACGTAGCCAGTGGTCAAGGATGAGTTGATGAGCGAGGTGAGGTAAGGGAGAAGGTCTCCGGAAATGGTCTGGAGAAGAGAGGAGGGGATAGGGTCAAGCGGGCAGGTTGTTGGGCGGCCGGCCGTCACAAGACGCGAGATTTCATCTGGAGAGAGAGGGGAGAAAGAGGTCAAAGCACAGGGTAGGGCAGTGTGAGCAGGACCAGCGGTGTCATTTGACTTAGCAAACGAGGATCGGATGTCGTCGACCTTCTTTTCAAAATGGTTGACGAAGTCATCCGCAGAGAGGGAGGGGGGGGAGGAGGATTCAGGAGGGAGGAGAAGGTGGCAAAGAGCTTCCTAGGGTTAGAGGCAGATGCTTGGAATTTAGAGTGGTAGAAAGTGGCTTTAGCAGCAGAGACAGAAGAGGAAAATGTAGAGAGGAGGGAGTGAAAGGATGCCAGGTCCACAGGGAGGCGAGTTTTCCTCCATTTCCGCTCGGCTGCCCGGAGCCCTGTTCTGTGAGCTCGCAATGAGTCGTCGAGCCACGGAGCAGGAGGGGAGGACCGAGCCGGCCTGGAGGATAGAGGACATAGAGAGTCAAAGGATGCAGAAAGGGAGGAGAGGAGGGTTGAGGAGGCAGAATCAGGAGATAGGTTGGAGAAGGTTTGAGCAGAGGGAAGAGATGATAGGATGGAAGAGGAGAGAGTAGCGGGAGAGAGAGAGCGAAGGTTGCGACGGCGCAATACCATCCGAGTAGGGGCAGAGTGAGAAGTATTGGATGAGAGCGAGAGGGAAAAGGATACAAGGTAGTGGTCGGAGACTTGGAGGGGAGTTGCAATAAGATTAGTGGAAGAACTGCATCTAGTAAAGATGAGGTCAAGCGTATTGCCTGCCTTGTGAGTAGGGGGGGAAGGTGAGAGGGTGAGCTCAAAAGAGGAGAGGAGTGGAAAGAAGGAGGCAGAGAGGAATGAGTCAAAGGTAGACGTGGGGAGGTTAAAGTCACCCAGAACTGTGAGAGGTGAGCCATCCTCAGGAAAGGAACTTATCAAGGCGTCAAGCTCATTGATGAACTCTCCAAGGGAACCTGGAGGGCGATAAATGATAAGGATGTTAAGCTTGAAAGGGCTGGCAACTGTGACAGCATGGAATTCAAAGGAGGCGATAGACAGATGGGACAGGGGAGAAAGAGAGAATGTCCACTTGGGAGAGATGAGGATTCCAGTGCCACCACCCCGCTGGCCAGATGCTCTCGGGGTATGCGAGAACACGTGGGCAGACGAAGAGAGAGCAGTAGGAGTAGCAGTGTTATCTGTGGTAATCCATGTTTCCGTCAGCGCCAAGAAGTCGAGGGACTGGAGGGTAGCATAGGCTGAGATGAACTCTGCCTTGTTGGCCGCAGACCGGCAGTTCCAGAGGCTGCCGGAGACCTGGAACTCCACGTGGGTCGTGTGCGCTGGGACCACCAGGTTAGAGTGGCAGCGGCCATGCGGTGTGAAGTGTTTGTATGGCCTGTGCAGAGGGGAGAGAACAGGGTTAGACATACACATAGTTGACAGGCTACAGAAGAGGCTACGCTAATGCAAAGGAAATTGGAATGACAAGTGGACTACACGTCTCGAATGTTCAGAAAGTTAAGCTTACATTGCAAAAATCTTATTGACTAAAATGATTAAAATGATACAGTACTGCTGGCTGGTGAAGTAGGCTAGCTAGCAGTGGCTGCGTTGTTGACTTTGTTTGAAAGTGTCGCTGGCTAGGTAACCTCGATAGTTTCAGTACTACACCTTATCATGATACAAAGGCAACTATGTAGCTAGCTAACATAACACTAATCAAGACGTTCCTTTGTAATGTATTTAGTTTCTACAATGCTGCTCGTCGGTAATAGTTGGCTAGGTTTGGAAATGGCGTCGCGGGGGACGAAAATAGCTGGCTAGCTAACCTTGATAATTACTCTAAACTACACAATTATCAAACTATGACAAAGACAACTTATTGACTAAAATGACTAAAATGATACAGTACTGCTGGCTGGTGAAGTAGGCTAGCTAGCAGTGGCTGCGTTGTTGACTTTGTTTGAAAGTGTAGCTGGCTAGGTAACCTCGATAGTTTCAGTGCTACACCTTATCATGATACAAAGGCAACTATGTAGCTAGCTAACACAAACTTTTATGTGATTTCAGTGCCAATAGAAATAGTTTGCATGTTAGTTTGTAAACTTGATACACAGACAATTAATGCAATATTTACCATATTGAAACAATATATAAATATTGAATTTGAATATTAATTACATTTAAATTGCATTTTTAAACTGAATGCAATATTCATTTAATTATCTTTCAAATCATGAAATACAAGTTACATTTGTACCATTTGCGTCATTAGGGCTTCCGGGGCTTGAGCTACATTGTACAATAATGGGGAAGACATCAAAACCATAAAATAAAACATATGGAATCATGTAGTAACAAAAAAATCCCAATATATTTTATATTTGAAATTCTACAAAGTTGCCACTCTTTGCCTTGATGACAGCTTTGCACACTCTTGGCATTCTCTCAACCAGATTCACCTGGAAATGCTTTTCCAACCGTCTTGAAGGAGTTCTTACATATGCTGAGCACTTGTTGTCTGCTTTTCTTTCATTTTGCAGTCCAAATCATCCCAAACCATCTCAATTGGCTTGAGGTCAGGTGGTTGTGGAAGCCGGGTCATCTGATGTTGCACTCCATCACTCTTTCTTGATCAAATAGTCCTTACACAGCCTGGAGGTGTGTTGGGTCATTGTCACTATTATGCTACAATGTAGAAAACAGTAAAAATAAAGAAAAACCCTGGAATGAGTAGGTGTGTCCAAACGTTTGACTGGTACCGTGTACAGATATATATATATTATATGAGTTTCCATAATCACAAATCACTTGCGCTATGCTGTATAAAAAAATGTTTTTACTGACATTACAATATACTGCGCTAGTGTCACGTTTGTCATACGATGAAGGAGACCAAAGCGCAGAGTGTGTATCGTTCCACATTTTATTTAAACTGTGAAACTATGCAAGATATACAAATAAACTAATAAACAAAACAACAAACCGTGACGAAGCAGTGCAACATACACTTACTCAAAATATAATCTCCCACAAAACCTAGTGGGAAAAACAACAACTTAAATATGATCCCCAATTAGAGACAACGATGACCAGCTGCCTCTAATTGGAGATCATCCCAAAAAAACAACATAGAAATACAGAAACTAGAACCCCACATAGAAATACAAAAACTAGACAAACCCCCAACATAGAAAAAAGAAACTAGAACCAACATAGAAATAAATAATATCTAGACAAAACCCCGTCACGACCTGACCTACTCTACCGTAGAAAATAAAAGCTTTCTATGGTCAGGACGTGACAGCTAGGCAGTAGCAGGCTGTCTTCCCTCTAGGTCCCGACAGAGATCATTGCGGCATGGTTGTAATTTTTCATGCTGCAGGTGGAAGCGAGCGATCAGACAGATTACTTTGGGATGAAAATATTTGTTGTCCTGCAGATTATTTGGAAACGGTTAGCCTACCTTTTGTATTAAAAGCACATGTTCGTCGTATTATTCATCCACTCAGAATTCGCTGCTTTAATTTCAGTAGTCTACCTTTCCTCTCCTAGCTGGGCTTGCGAGTTCAGTATGTGTGGTCTCAATGAAATAGAATAGGTTGCCTATAGTGGTGTAAAGCGCTTAAGCAAAAATACTTTAAAGTACTACTTATCTGTTCATTACTATTTATAGTTTTGACAACTTTTACTTCACTACAATCCTAAAGAAAACAAATGTACTTAACCCATACATTTTCCCTGACATCCAAAGTAGTAGTTACATTTTGAATGCTTAGCAGGACAGAAAGATTGTCCAATTCACACACTCATAAAGAGAACATCCCTGGCATCTCTACTGCCTCTGATCTGACTGACTCACTAAACACAAATCATTTGTAAATGATGTCTGAGTGTTGGAGTGTGCCCCAGGCTATCCTAAATAAAATAAAAACAAGAAAATGGTGCTGTCTGGTTTGCTTAATATAAAGAATTTGAAATTATGTATACTTTTACTCTTGATACTTCAGTATATTTTAGCATGTACTTTTGGTACTTAAGTATATTTAAAACGAAATACTTGTAGACATTTACTCAAGTAGTATTTTACTGGATGACTTTCACTTGAGTAATTTTCTATTAAGTTATCTTTATTTTCACTCAAGTATGACAATTGGGTACTTTTCCACCACTGTAACGTCTATTCATGGGCAGATAATCAAGTAGAAGTTATCTTTCCAAGGAAATTAACTTAAATATGATTATACTATAGTTTAATACAGTCTCTGTAAATAAATATTGATAATGGAAAAAAGTGGAGGGCGCAATCAAAAAATTGTATAATTGAAAAGGAAAATGCGTGCACAGGCTACCATGGTGAGCAAGTTTTTTGCGCCATTTCATTTTCAGTAAATATTGATTACACATGCATTTGTCTCTGCCTGTAAATTGTCCTCCTAAAAGGTAGGCTATATCCTATATGCACTATGTAGCTCATGCGAAAGTGCAAGTGCCCGCTGTCATTATTATTGCTGCTTCATTCTTGCTGCTTCAAGTTCAGTAGCCATACTGTACTTGAGAGATCTGGGGCCTCATTTATAAAAATGTTCTTAGATTTATACTTGAACTTAGTCGTAAGATAATTTCCAACGGTGTGCTTACGTTCGATTCATAAAAGATACCAAACATAAAAAATCTTGCTTACGCAGGTTCTAAGAAGCCCATTTTTAATTTACGCACCTGTGATCTATAAATCTCAAATTAACTTTAAATTGACGGCACCTGGATGTGCCTTACAATCAGCGATTTCCTCTTATAGAATGCTAGCACAAATGAGGGTTTAGTCAGGAATAGCCATGGACCAAAAGAGAAAAGCAAACTTTTTGGAAGACGAGATCACGGCGATGGTAGAAGAGATTGAAGACCGGCAACACATATTATTTGGTGGACTAAATAGTGGGTTGACAAACAAAGCCAAACAGGTAGCTTGGGAGTGTGTCGCCGCTGCAGTGAACGAGGTGTGGCAGCAAGACAGAACTGTGGCTGATGTGACAAAGAAATGGTCTGACCTTAAACTGCAAAGGAAAAACAATAGCCATACATAACCTCAGCATTAAGGCAACGGGAGGGCGGCCTGGCACGCCGGAGCTCCCCCAAATGGACAAGCGCATCGGGGCAATCCTTGGGGAAAGCGCATACAGTGGCACATGCTCCGACGGTGACAGTGAACGTTTTTTCTTTCTATTTTGCTTATTTTTCATATGGTTTAATCCCAACTTTTACATTGTTTAGCAGTAACATCTGAAACGGTGGAGTCAGTGCGCAAAACCCCCACGACTGCATCACAATTAAGAGAATGTGAAACTTTGTCAGTAACTTCATATACAAGACATATACTTTTTTATATATATATGTAGTCACACAGAAATGGGGGAAGCTGCGTTGCAGCCAGTGCGCCCTCCACCCAGGGATAAAGTGCGTGAGGCTCGCAAATCAGCAGGTGCCAGGAGTGAGGGGAAAGGTTTGGCCACAGGTGTCGAGTGTCCGTCTGCGTCCGTGCTCCGGGATGAAGTCCGTGAGGCCCCGGTTCCCAAGCGTCGCAGGTGCCAGGAGTAAGGGGGAATGTTTGGTCACAGGTGTCGAGGGCCCGTCTGCGTCTACAGTTCGTGTGTTGACCACCTCAGTCCTGTAAACCCAGAACGAGTTGAGCACATTGGTTGGGCAGATTGTGACTGACCTCTGAAGAATACCCAGGGTTTTTATTCATTCTCATAATGCAATTGTTTAACGTTTTCCACAACATGAATATAAAAACCCATGCTTTGTATATTGTCTGGCGTTCTGTTTCTGTAACGGTCGTTGTATGGAGTAGACCAAGGCGCAGCGGGTTGAGTGCTCATATTTACTTTTATTGAACGCTTACAAAACAAGAAAACGAACGAATGACAAACAGTCTTGCAGGCTACACACAGCAATGCAAAAACAACTTCCCACAAAAGACAGGTGAAAAAGGGCTACCTAAGAATGACTCCCAATCAGCAACAACAATATACAGCTGTTCCTGATTGAGAGCCATACCAGGCCAACAAAGAAATACACAACATAGAAAAACCATAGAAATACAAAACATAGAACAATACCCAACAAACCCTGAACCACATAAAACAAACATCCCCTGCCACGTCCTGACCAAACTACAATAACAAATAACCCCTTTACTGGTCAGGACGTGACAGTACCCCCCCCCCCCAAAAGGTGCAGACATCGGATGCACCTCACACAAAAACACAAAAATAACCCCAAAACAAAAATAATCCCAAACTAAAGGGAGGGAAGGGAGGGTGGCCACCGTCACCGACGGTTCTTGTACTATTGTACTACACCCCCGATCCCCAAAACACCTACTATGGAGATGGCTCAGGCTCCGGCCTTACTCCCCCACCAAACCTGTCCAACCCCGCTAAATAATTATTAAATGTTACCCTTCCCGAAGTCTCTGGGCTATGGCGCATCGCTGAAGACCTCGGGCTGATGTGCGTTGCTGGAGACCTCGGGCTGAAGGGTGACTCTGGCTGCGCTGATTCCGGACTGAAGGGCGACTCTGGCTGCGCCGATTCCGGACTGTAGGGCGACTCTGGCTGCGCCGATTCCGGACTGTAGGGCGACTCTCGCTGCGCCGGTTCCGGACTGTAGGGCGACTCTCACTGTGCCGGTTCCAGACTGTAGGGCGACTCTCGCTGCGCCAGTTCCGGACTGTAGGGCGACTCTCGCTGCGCCAGTTCCGGACTGTAGGGCGACTCTCTCGGCTCCGGACTGTGGGCCGTCTCTCTCGGCTCCGGACTGTGGGCCGTCTCTCTCGGCTCCGGACTATGGGCCATCTCTCTCGGCTCCGGAATGTGGGCCGTCTCTGCTGACTCCGGATTGTGGGCAGTCTCACTACGGGGCACTGTCGCCGGAAGCTCTGGACGGGGCACTGTCGCCGGACACTCTGGACGGGGCACTGTTGCCAGAAGCTCTGGACAAGACACTGTTGCCGGAAGCTTTGGACGAGGCACTGTCGTCGAAAGCTCTGGACGGGGACTGCGCACTGAAGGCCTGATGCGTGGGGCTGGCTTAGGATGCGCCAGACTAAGGACACGCACCACAGGGCTAGTGCGAGGAGCAGGAGCAGGACGAGCTGGACTGGGCTGACGCACTGGAGGCCTGGGCGTGAAGCTGGTAGTGGAGGTACCAGACTGGTGACACGCACCCCAAGGCTAGTGCGAGGAGCGGGAACAGACTGGGCTGACGCACTGGAGGCCTGGTGCGTGGTGCTGGCTTTAGAGGCGCCAGCCTAGAGACACGCACCTCAGGGCTAGTACGAGGAGCAGGAACTGGATACACCGGGCCATGGTTAAGCACTGGAGGTCTGGAGCGCACCTCCTGCACAACCCGTCCTGGCTGGATGGTAATAGCAGCCCTGCACGAGCGGAGTGCTGGCACAGGGCGAACTGGGCTGTGCAGAGGCCTGATGGTTGCCGTGCGTAGAGCAGGCGTAGGGTAGCCTGGGCCTAGGAGGCGCACTGGTGGCCAGATGCGCTGTGCAGGCATCCTCCTTCCAGGCTGGATGCCCACTCTAGCACGGCACTTGCGAGGGGCTGGGATCGCTCGCACCGGACTGTGCGTGCGCATGGGCGAGATCGTGCGCACTTCCGCATACTCCGGCGCTCTCCACTCCATATGCTCCCCATAATAAGCACGGGGAGTTGGCTTAGGGCTCACCCTTGGCCCAGCCAAACTACCTGTGTGCCCACCCCAAAAAAATTATTGGGGGTGCCTCTCGTGCTTCCCAATCGGTGCGTATATATAATAATTGTTATGTATTTTGTGAACGTTAATCGTGAGTAATTTAGTAAATTCACCGGAAGTTTGCGGTGGGTATGCTAGTTCTGAACATCACATGCTAATGTAAAAAGCTGGTTTTTGATATAAATATGAACTTGATTGAACAAAACATGCATGTATTGTATGACATAATGTCCTAGGGGTGTCATCTGATGAAGATCATCAAAGGTTAGTGCTGCATTTAGCTGTGGTTTTGTTTTTTGTGACATTATATGCTAGCTTGAAAAATGGGTGTCTGATTATTTCTGGCTGGGTACTCTGCTGACATAATCTAATGTTTTGCTTTCGTTGTAAAGCCTTTTTGAAATCGGACAGTGTGGTTAGATTAACGAGAGTCTTGTCTTTAAAATGGTGTAAAATAGTCATATGTTTGAGAAATTGAAGTAATAGCATTTCTAAGGTATTTGAATAACGCGCCACAGGATTCCACTGGCTGTTACGTAGGTGGGACGATTTCGTCCCACATATCCTAGAGAGGTTAACGAGCGTCTTGTCTTTAAAATGGTGTAAAATAGTCATATGTTTGACAAATTGAAGTTATAGCATTTATGAGGTATTTGTATTTCGCGCCACGCGATTCCACTGGCTGTTGACTAGCTTGCGTCCCACCTTGCCCAGGGAGGTTAAGGATTACAAAGTCAAGGTATTGGAGTGGCCATCACAAAGCCCTGACCTCAATCCTATAGAACATTTGTGGGCAGAACTGAAAAAGCATGTGTGAGCACGTTACTACGTTACACCAGCTCTGTCAGTAGGAATGGGAAAGAATTCACCCAATTTATTGTGGGAAGCTTGTGGAAGGCTACCCAAAACGTTTGACCCAAGTTAAACAATTTAAAGGCAATGCTACCAAATACTAATTGAGTGTATTTAAACTTCTGACCTACTGGGAATGTGATGAAAGAAATAAAAGCTGAAATAAAGTGGTGATCCTGACTGACCTAAAACAGGGAATTTTTACTAGGATTAAATGTCAGGAATTGTGAAAAACTGAGTTTAAATGTATTTGGCTAAACTGTATGTTAACTTCCCACTTCAACTGTACATGTTCATCTACAGACGGTGCGCGTAAGGCAATATGCTTGCAGTCAACTGCACCTATAACCCCTGGGAAATTAAATGAGCGAACAAACTTTGCTTTGACGCGTGCCTGTTCGTCGGCTGTAAATGGAGAACTAATGTATCTCGTGGACATAACGTGTAGAATCGCCTCGATCACTTGTGGCAGGATGCGGCTGAATGATGGCTGTGATATACCTGAACTGTCATTAATTTCCCTCTGGAGTGTCCCAGTAGCGAGGAATCCCAGAGTGGACAATACTTGGACACATATGGGTATGGCATGATTACAGCGTGTCTTCCTTTCCAGATTATGGGCTAATTCCGTGCACAAATCGAACAGAACATTTCTCGGGAGACGATAGCGATTTATAAGCCATGGATCATCATGTGCAAAAAAGTCATTCCGGTCTCTGAAAACTCTCCCTTCTAAAAGCACAGTTTTCAATGTCTTCCAAGAACAGCCATGGTTACTTTTTTATAATTTGACACACTATTTATAGAACATCGCATCCTGTTTTTATTTAAAACACCTTGCATCTGGTAGTTAATTCCTCACACCTTTAATTTATAATTACTAACAAACCAACAGAGATTGGTTGTCCTTCTGGAAGGTTCTCCCATCTCCACAGAAGAACTCTAGAGCTCTTTCCATTAGGTTCTTGGTCACCTGCCTGACCGAGGCCCTTCTCCACCGATTGCTCCACCGGCGGCCAGCTCTAGAAAGAGTCTTGGTGGTTCTAAACTTCTTCTATTTAAGAATGATGGAGGCCACTGTGTTCCTGGGGACCTTCAATGCTGCAGAATGTTTTTGTCACCCTTGCACAGATCTGTGCCCCTACACAATCCTGTCTCGGAGCTCTACGGACAATTCCTTCGACCTCATGGCTTGGTTTTTGCTCTGACATGCACTGTCAACTGTGGGACCTTATATAGACATTTGTGTGACTTTCCAAATCATGTCCAATCAATTGAATTTGCCACAGATGGACTCCAATGAAGTTGTAGAAACAACTCAAGGATGATCAATGGAAACAGGATGCACCCGAGCTCAATTTCGAATCTCATAGCAAGTATGAATACTTAGTTAAGTTTTTTTGTTTGTTAATTTGCATAAATTTGTAAGAACATGTTTTCACTTTGTCATTGGGGGGTATTTTGAGTAGATTGCTGAGGAAATGTTTTTATTTAATACATTTTTGTATAAGGCTGTAATGTAACAAAATGTGGAAAAGGTCTGAATACTTTCCGAAGGCACTGTACCTCGCCCCGTCTTTACAACCATTGAATCATTGTGTTTTGACCATGACAGTTTACAGTCTAAGGTAACAGCAAGTCATTTAGTCTCCTCAACTTGTTCAACAGCCACATTATTCATTATCAGATTCAGCTGAGGTCTAGAGCTAAGGGAATGATTTGTCCCAAATACAATGCTCATAGTTTTAGAGATGTTCAGGACCAGTTCATTAGTGGCCAGCCAGTAAGGGTTTCAGTGACTTCATTAGCTGTGGTTGCTGACACGTATATGGTTGAATCATCAGCATGCATGGACACACAGGCTTTGTTTAA
Source organism: Salmo trutta (assembly GCF_901001165.1). NCBI lineage: Eukaryota > Metazoa > Chordata > Actinopteri > Salmoniformes > Salmonidae > Salmo > Salmo trutta. The sequence continues at coordinate 39,914,382 of NC_042971.1, read as the reverse complement.
TGCCAGTGGCAGGTCATTGGTAAAAATAATTGTAGAGGGCCTAGAGAGCTGCCCTGTGGTACACCACACCCTACATGTTTGACATTAGAGAGGTTTCCATTAAAGAAAACCAGCTGAGTTCTATTAGATAGGTACAGTAGCTCCGAATCCAAAATATGGCAGAAGTTGAAAAGCCATAAAACATACTTTTTCTCAAGAACAGGTTATGGTCAATACTATCAAAGGCTGCACTGAAATCTAACAGTGCAGCTACCACAATCTTCTTATTATCAATTTCTTTCAACCAATCATCAGTCAATTGTGACTCATTTCAGGAAACTAGGTGTATGTCGTGCATCACTACTTCACAGGAGAGGCATTTGAATGTAAACATTTACTTTTTATTAATTGAGGCTACCTGGGACGTTAGCGTGCCCCCCGTGGCGCACCCTATCAACAGCAGGTGCATTTCAAGAGCGGCAAATTTGAAACCAAATAAATGTACAAATTCAAATTTCTCAAACATACAACTAACTTACAGCCTTTGAAAGATAAACATCTTCTTAATCTAACCACGTTTCCCATTTCAAAAAGGTTTTACGGGGAAAGCATAAAGTTAGGTTATGTTAGGAGAGTACAGTGACAATAGCGGTGTGCAATGCATTGTCGATTCAAAGACAGGCTTCACCAAAACCATACAATCAGCTAAAATTATGCACTAACCTTTTACAATCTCCATCAGATGACACTCCTAGGACATTATGTTAGACAATGCATGCATTTTTAGTTCTATCAAGTTCATATTTATATCTAAAAACAGTGTTTTACTATGGCGTTGATGTTCAGGAAATCGTTTCCCTCCAATACCGGCAGTCAAGTCATGACAACAAAATAATTAATTAATATTAGAAAACATTGCTAAAATATTATATTGTCATTCAAAGAATTATAGATTTACATCTCTTGAACGCAATGGACTTGTCAGATTTTAAATTAACCTTACTGGGAAATCACACTTTGCAATAATCTGAGCACTGCGCCAGAAAAATACGCATCGCGATACAGACTAACCGCCATGTTGGAGGAATCTAAAATCGAAAATACTATATAACTAATCCATTACCTTTGATTCTCTTCATCAGATGTCACTTCCAAAGAGTCCCAGGTCCATAACGAATGTAGTTTTGTTCAAAAAAGCTCATCATTTATGTCGAAAAACCTCCGTGTTGTAGCGCATGATCTAAGCCAGCCGGACTTCACTTCACTTCAAGAACGGAAAAAATATATTTCCGTTCGTTCAAACATGTCAAACGTTGTATCGCATAAATCATTAGGGCCTTTTTTAACCAGAACATGAATAAAATTCAAGGCGGACCATTGGGTTTTCTTTTAAAACGTTTCGGAATGAGAGTACCCACCATCAAATCGCGCGCCAGGGGTCTAATGGACCATCACGTTCCATGGCTCTTATTCGGTCAGATCTCACTGTAGAACACTCAAAACACTTTGTAAAGGCTGGGGACATCTTGTGGAAGCAATAGGAAGTGCCAGAATATACCTCACCCCCTTTGTTTTTCAATGGCATAGGCTCAAAGTCAATTCAACACATCAGGTATCCACTTCCTGTCAGAATCTGTCTCAGGGTTTTGCCTGCCAAATGAGTTCTGTTATACTCTCAGACACCATTCAAACCGTTTTTGAAACTTTAGGGTGTTTTCTATCCATATATAATAAGTATATGCATATTGTAGTTACTGGGTAGGTGTAGGAGGCAGTTAAAAATGGGCACATCTTTTTTTCAAAAAATTCTCAATACTGCCCCCTAGCCCCAACAGGTTAAAATGTGTTTTTTGGCAGAAATGCCTTCTGGAACATGTGAACTTTCATGTGCCTTCATTACAAACGTGTAATCTTTGGTTGTTTAGTACACTCTGTATAGCACATGGTCTCACATTTGAGTCCTTAAAGAGAAGGGTGGGGCTAAGGCTTAAGAGGATGTGAACAATGCTGAATGGGTGTAGACAAAGCAGAGCTCTTCAGTGTGTGTACCAAAACATTCAAGGGCCATTTTCTCAAAAGTGTTGTTACAAGTTTATCAGCTTTTAAAGTAGAATTACTTTCCCATTGTTTCTCAACTGTAGTGTATGATATACTATTTTCTAGCTCAGAGTCTCTACTTTTATCCAATGTAAAAAACACAATTTAATTTTTTGCTACATATGATAATTTGCTACATAAGACCGAATCGAGCAGGTCGGTCACATTTGTGTCAGTGCAGTACATGTTGAGTGCCCTTCTCTATAAGCACGCTGAAAGTCTGTTGTCTGTTGTCTGTTGTGAAAAAGTCAGTGAATTTATTATTAAAACAATTGTTTACTTTTACACATTTTACAACCAGGACAGAATGAGAGAGGAGGGTAGACAAAAGTGACAGCAACAGCAGAGAAAGCGATGGGGTGAGCACATAGTAGACTGCAGAGGTGTGGACTCGAGTCATATGACTTGGACTCGAGTCAGACTCGAGTAACAAATATGATGACTTGCAACTCGACTTTGACTTTGACACCAATGACTCGCGACTTAACTTGGACATGAGCCTTTTAACTCGAACTGACTTGATACCCTCCCCAAGCCTAAATATTAAAAATAATGCTATTTAAAAAAGTGTGCAGTGCATCAACTCTTCATTTAACGTATTACAGTTTGAATCGGACAGCAGCCAATCAAATTGTGCCAGCTGAGAAAAAGTTGCGTGTGGCAGAGCAGAGGAAGTGTCGGTGGATGAATTCAGTCGGAGCCCTTGGAAAGATATTATTTTCGGATATAAAGACTACGCTGTAGTCGACAACAAAAACATATTGCAACTTGCAAAACATGCGGGAAGAAAATTACAGATGGAGGCGCAACAACTTCCAACTTTGTTCCATATTTGAAGCTGCACAAAGAACGGTAAGTCGTGGCTAATATAGCCAACAGCTATATATAACTTTGCTTGTGTAGCATGTAGGCTAACGTAACATTAAATCAATGAGCCTCCACACGGTCAGTCAGTGTGGGAACATGATCAGTTGAGATACAACTGGCTAGGTAGTTGGTAACCTAAATCCTGCCTGATGTTACTGCTATTGCTCTTGTTAAAAATATGAAATGGTATATTACATTTAGTGAAGAGCTCGACTCAAATTTTAGGACTTGAGACTTGTCGGTCTTGACTTGAGACTTGACTCGAACTAGCCTGTCTTGACTTGGGACTTGACTTGGGACTTGAGTACTAAGACTTTAGACTTACTTGTGACTTGAAAAACAATGACTTGGTCCCACCTCTGGTAGACTGTATCACTTAAATCTGCTCTGTGGATTCTAATTACTGCACAGTATGTGTGTGTGTGTGAGAGAGAGGTTGTTTGAGTACTGTGGGATTCTTTAATCAGTTTGGCTCAATGGTCAGGTCAGAGTCTGTTTGAAGTTACTGAGTGGTATGGAGGTTTTTGGCAATACACTGAAGATGTACTGTACATTCGGAAAGTATTCAGAACCCTTGACTTTTTCCATATTTTGTTACGCTACAGCCTTATTCTAAAATAGATTTTTTTTAAATCCCTCATCAGTCTACACACATAATGAAAAAGCAAAAACAGGTTTTTAGAAATGTTTGCAAATGTATTAAAAATTAAAAACTGAAATATCAAATTTACATAAGTATTCAGACCCTTTACTCAGTGCTTTGTTGAAGCACCTTTGGCAGAAATTACAGCCTTCAGTCTTCTTGGGTATGACGATACAAGCTTGACACACCTGTATTTGGGGAGTTTCTCCCATTCTTCTCTGCAAATCCTTTCAAGCTCTGTCAGGTTGGATGGATAGCGTCGCTGCACAGCTATTTTCAGTTCTGTCCAGAGATGTTCGATTGGGTTCTGGCTGGGCTACTCAAGGACATTCAGAGACTTGTCCCAAAGCCATTCCTGTGTTGTCTTGGCTGTGTGCTTAGGGTCATTGTCCTGTTGGAAGGTTTTTCGAGTCTCATTGCAAAGGTTCTGAATACTTACGTGAATAAGGTATTTTTTATTAATTTTTTTATACATTTGCAAAAATGTATAAAAACCTGGTTTTGCTTATCATTATGGGGTATTGTGTGTAGATTGATGAGGGAATGTTTTTATTTAATCAATTTTAGAGTAAGGCTGTAAAGTAACAAAATGTGGAAAAAGTCAAGGGCTCTGAATACTTTCCGAATGCACTCTCTGTGTTCCAGAGTAATTTAATCAAATCAAATTGTATTTGTCACATGCGCTGAATACAACTGGTGTAGACTTTACCATGAAATGTGTGTTTACGAACCCTTCCCAATGACGCAGAGTTTAAAAATGTTTTAACACTATAGAATACAATAAAATACAGAAGAACGGAGCTATATACAGGGAGTAGCAGTACCAGATCAATGTGCAGAGGTAGGAGGTATATATGTACATGAAGGCAGTGTAAAGTGACTAGGCATCAGGATAGATAATAAGTCAAGAGCAGTGCATTTGCCATATCAAGCGGTGATGCAGCTAGTCAAGATGCTCTCAATGTTGCAGCCGTAGAGTGTTTTGAGGATCCGAGGGCCCATGGCAAATATTTTCTGCCTCCTGAGGGGAAGAGGTGCTGCCTTGCCCTCTTCACGACTGTATGGGTGTGTGTGGACCATGTTAAATCATTAGTGATGTGGACGCCAAGGAACTTGAAACTCTCGACCCACTCCACAACAGCCATGTCGATGTGGATGGGGTGTGCTTTTCCCCTCTTTCTCCTATAGTCCACAATCAGGTCCTTGGTCTTACTTACGTTGAGGGAGAGTTGTTATCCTGACACCACACTGCTAAGTCTCTGACCTCCTCCATTTAGACTGACTCATCAGTAGAGAGTAGAGGGTGTTCCAGAATAGAGAAACTCACAGTAGCTACTGTAATGGAGTACTGGCAATATCTGCTGTGGCAGGTGGGAAGGTGCAAATTACCTGAAAAAGATCTAATCTCTTAATGTTAATCTCAAAGTGCACAAAATTCATGCATTATACTGTTGAAAATGCCCCTGGACCCCCCTACTGGCTTTGGGCTATGCCACAAATGTCTTCAAATCCTAGAAATGCCCTAAGTTGTGCATTACAATTTCAAAAATATTTTATTCAAATTAATGAACACAACCATTTCAAAATTATGTTATTCAAACAAAATGTATGTTGGCACTGAAATCACTCCATAGTCTCTCTTCTGACTTCTTAGGCTACAGTATATTTGAATGGGGAAGTCAGGTTTGTTTATAGTTAATGGGATTGTTATTTTGTTTTGCTGAAAACACTCCAAAAACTACTTTATGTTAGCACCTTGTGTTCCCATCCTAATCCTACTCCTACTGAATACTGCTTTGAGTCTGGCTGTGTCTGTCTTCAGGCTTGGACTGCAGGAGTCTGTGAGAAAATGATAGAAAGTACAGAGCTGTGTTTTGCTTCTACATGTATGGTGACTTAGCACTCTCTCTCAGCTGAAGGTTTACTGTGGTGTGTAGGTCTATAGGATTACCTCTGGTCTTTGGCTCTGATTGCCTTTCCCTAATATCACTACAAGGAAACGCAACAGAGATGGACAATAGTGGGGAGCTGTGGAGATTTTCACATATTTTGTGTGTGTGTGTGTGTGTGTGTGTGTGTGTGTGTGTGTGTGTGTGTGTGTGTGTGTGTGTGTGTGTGTGTGTGTGTGTGTGTGTGTGTGTGTGTGTGTGTGTGTGTGTGTGTGTGTGTGTCGATAGCACACTGATGAGGTTAGACAGAGAGAGCAGTAAGGGGAGAGCACACAGTTCACACACAGACACCCAATCACTCACACAGACACCCACTCTTTCACACAGACACCCACTCAGAGTGGAGGGAGGCAGCTGCTCCAGGTTTGAGAACACTGCGCAGATCAAAGCCAAGTAGAAGAGAGTGAAGGACTGACAGGTTGAACGGATGGACAGACTGACGGACGGACAGACAGATGAACAGACATACAGGCAGTCAGACATACAGGCAGGCAGGCAGACAAACAGACAGAGAGGAGCCATCAGGGAGAGAGCTGAGAGAGGAGAACACAGAACACTCATCTCTACACTACAGGATCGCAAACCTCTGCACAGGTACTGTACACTCTCCTTTACTGCAAATACTCTAAACTTCTTATTGTCTCTACAAAAATGTGTTTTGTTTTATAGAGATAATGATAGATGGAACAGAATAGAACAGAATTCCAGTCACTGGAATAGAAAACGGCATACATTGGGAATGTATTTAAAGTCTATTTATCAATTATAATAATAATGATCAGAAATAGCCAGTGGACAGTTCCACCAGCTATATAATCCCAGATTATCAAAATAAAATACCAGCAGATCTGTTGTATGTTTGATTGGACACAGCTGTTGCTTTACCTGGGATAATCAACAGGAATTCAAATGACTATGTTAAAGAGATGGGCGTTTGGCCATATTGCACTTGAGTAATGGAATTGTGTACTGCTGTTTTTATCCAATATTGTTGTATCGCTTTCCTAGGAAATTATCTTATGCTGAATAGTAGGATTTCCATAAAAATTATCCAACAGTTACTGTAGTCTCATGGAGGAAAATACATATTGCTCTTTGCTCTATTTTTTTTACATGCATATTTCTGTTTTTTAATTTCAGAAAGCTTCAACCCACCTTTAGTTTTTTATTATTGTACTGCAACAAAAACAAAGCTCTCTCAAATTGTAAATCAGTGATTGGCTTAAAACACTCACACACAGCTGTGTGTATCTCCATTCTATTTACCAGTTCTGGTTAGAGATGGAGCCAGTGTTGGAGAGGTCTGTGGGTGGCTCCTCCAATGCCAGCCTGGCAGTACCTTCTCTGAACCGCAGTGACCCAGTAGAGTTGTTCTCAGGTCTGCAGTTACTGCTGAGCTACCGCCCTCTGTTCATCCCTCTCTACTGCCTCCTGGTGGCCGTGGCCTGCGTGGGCAACTCCCTCCTACTAGCATGCATCCTGGCTGACAAGAAACTCCACAACGCCACCAACTTCTTCATAGGGAACCTGGCTGCAGGCGACCTGCTCATGTGCCTGAGCTGTGTCCCGCTGACCGCCTCCTACGCCTTCGAGTCCGAGGGCTGGCTGTTTGGCCGGCCGCTCTGCCACCTGGTCCCCCTGCTGCAGACCTCCACCGTCTTTGTCTCTGTGCTGTCCCTCACGGCCATCGCTGTGGACCGCTATGTGGTGGTGGTTCACCCTGTGAGGAGGAGGATCTCCCTGAGGGGGTGTGGGGCACTGGCGGTGGGGATGTGGCTTCTGTCCCTGCTCCTGGCAACTCCTCCTTCCCTCCACACGCGCTACGTGGACCTGCGTCCCAGTGGGTTGGAGCTGGTGGTATGTGAGGAGTTCTGGCCAGACTCAGACCACCTGCGGCTACTCTACTCCTGCTTCATCCTGCTCACCTCCTACCTGCTTCCCCTGCTGTCGGTCAGTGTGGCCTACTGCGGCATTACAGCCCGGCTCCGTCAGCGCTGTCTCCCTGGGGCACCCTCCCACAGCCTGCATCGCTGGAACAGGACGAAGAAGAAGACCTTCTCTTTGCTGGTACTGTCTGTGCTCTCCTTCGCCTTCTGCTGGCTGCCCTTGCAGGTACTCAACCTGCTACTGGACCTGGACCAGGACTTCCTGCTGGTGGGCAAACGCCACGTCAACCTGCTGCAGGTGTGCTGCCACCTGCTGGCCATGAGCTCTGCCTGCTACAACCCCTTCATCTACGCCTCGCTGCACAGCAAGGTGCGTTTGCGTCTCCGCGACTACCTGAGACCCCTGACAGGGCGGGGCCGCCAGAGCAGCCTGCTCTCCCAGCATGCGTTACAGCACAACACTAACACCTGTCTCAGCATGGTGTCTGAGCAACCAATCACAGAGGAGCAGGAAGGGCCACAGACCAACGCTGACAACTCCTTCTGAAAGATCAAACACTCACTCTCCACACTCAGGGAGGACAGGGCTCAGGTTAAGGTGATGTTGCGAGAGGTTAAAGGTGGTACTGCTGTTGATTTGACTTTAGGTTTGCCTCCACACCCATCTCCCTAATGCTCCTCTCCCTGACCCTCTCCTGGGTTCTCACCTCTCAGTAATTCAGTTAGCTACACTCTCTCTAAGTGTTCTGTGAAAAGTCTATAGCACCAGAGTACTCAGAGTCCTACCTGAGGCCAGTGTTGTTTTGATGCTTGTTTTAATGTCCTCCAGCTCCCCTGAAGGTGCACACTACCAATCCCTCAAATGAGATTATGGCCAATGGATGATGAGCGAACAAGGGTGGCACGGAGGTCTGTGTATATGCCTCTCTGTTTCTCTCTTTCTGTCACACTCTCTCTTACTCTCAAGTTGTGTACAGCACTCATATTCTGCCTCACCTGTGAGTGCGTATGCTGATTATCTAGATTGTCACTCTGCATGTTTGTCATAGTTATCTCCCACAGCATACTGTACATAACTCAAAATTATCTTTCCACAAGCTGTTACAAGTGATTCTGTCAAGTAACATTTAATGTTTATGATATAGTGTCAGTGTATTATGGCATATCGTTTTACCTCATACATCTGCAAGAATAGTTGGAAAAGGGAGGCGCCTGTATAGTAGTTCACCATTACTTGTTCAAGCTTACTTGTATATCATAGATGTACCAAACTGTGAATAAACAGGTTTCCTCCCCAATGATGTTGACTCTTCTTATCCTGTAGTTACTGTGGTCTGGACTAGAAGCAAAGACACCTGTGTGGGTCGAGCAGTTTTAGTCAGTGTTCTGGGACAACCATTGTCCCTGTATGGAGCCCAGGAACTGGGGGGATTCATAGAAATTATGTTAAGTGAAAACACAGGTCAGGTGAGCACCTGGATAAACCTGGTATTATGTTGAAACTCCCAGCTGTGTCTCTCAACTTGTATACATAAAGGGTCCTCTCTTTTACTATATTTCCACACCTCACGACTACGCTACCACATGTACACAAACACACACGCACACACTCGCAAGCATGGACACACGTACACACACATTCGTCTCTCATGTTACCTGCAAATCTCCATATCCGTTTTCTATGCCCTTGTGATACAGTCTACATGCGGTGTCGTTCTGGTTTCCTGTGTCTTGTGGTGCTTTATTGAAGGTTATGGTAGGTTTCAGTCTTCCTGGTTTGCTGTATCTAGTTCTCTTGTGGTACTGTAGAAGGTTCTGTTAGGTTGAGCACCAAGCACAAAACCCAATGTTGAGTAATCACCAGGGTTGATATGCCAGGGTCACAGCCCATGCTTTGTTTATCAATCATGACTGATATTAAGTTCAACCGTGTGAACTCTATGTGACATGTTATACTCTCCCCCTTGTTCCTCTCTGAATAAGCCTGACAGGGCTGCCTAATGCACTAGCCCCTCACAGGGGTGAGAAAAGGCCCTCTAAAGAGCATTCTCATGTCAGAAACTGGGAAGAATTCTCATACGTCAAAGGTCATGCAGGCTGATGAAAGCACAGCTGAAAGTAAAGTATAGATCTGCAGTGCTGTCTGCTCCCTCTGCTGACTATCAGTCCCTAGCAGGGATGTACAGTAACAGTGTTAGCCTCTTAAAGTGCCAACCGCAAGAAGAACTTAGAGCTCTGTTATATTTCATGGATTATTGATAAATCCAGAAAATGTAGGAGGCTGTTGCGAATCTTTATGTAACCTCCTTACATGCCCTATAAGCTCCTCCAGACTACAATATTTACACATACTGTGGTAAAAATGCTAAATATGATAGGTCCTATGTGTGATTTGGCAAAGATTGAGCTAGGGTTTCCCAACTGTGGTTTGATTATGTACATCTTTCCATTGTAATGGATGACCATGTGCTTAACACTGAAAAGGTAATCTCATCTGCTGACAGCAGGAAACACTGATAGACATTACTAGAATCCAGGAGTCATGTATTGTGTTATGTACACATTACAATTTTATCCCATAATAATAGAGATTCTATTTCATGCCAAGCTGCATAGAAGCACTTTCTGTATTTTGAGTGATAAACAAGGCATGGGTGCATCTGTATTAGTAATTAGCAGGGAAGGAAACAGCGAGGAGAGGAGAGGAATGTGCAGACAGACAGAGCTCCTCAGCCTCAACTCAACACAGAGGAGGACCAGGCTCATCAGTCCTGAAGAGCCCTCAAGAGCCTGGGCAATGGTAAACACGCACACACACAAACAAACATACTGTAAGGGGTGCGTACTGGCGGCAGAGAAGTCAGGCGCAGGAGAGCAAAAAACTGTGTTTACAACGGCGTAGTTTAATAATAAAAACCACCAGAAACAGAACAATAAATCCATGGGTACAAAACCCATCGCACACCAGACATAACGTGCACAAGCACTTACAATAAACAATTCCAGACAAGGACATGGGGGGGGAACAGAGGGTTAAATACACAATATGTAATGATGGAATTGAAACCAGGTGTGTGGTAAGACAAGACAAAACAAATGGAAAATGAAAAGTAGATTGATGATGGCTAGAAGGCTGGCGATGCCGACCGCCGAACGCCGCCCGAACAAGGAGAGGCACCAACTTCAGCGGAAATCGTGACACATACACAATGCCAGTCAAAAGTTTGGACACGTCTAATCATTCAAGGGTGTTTCTTTATTTTTACTATTTTCTACATTGTAGAATAATAGTGAGACATCAAAACTACGAAATAACTCATGGAATAATGTAGTAACCAAAAAAGTGTTAAACAAATCAAATATATGTTATATTTGTGATTCTTCAAAGTAGCCACCCTTTTCCTTGATGACAGCTTTATCATGCTGAAACATGAGGTGATGGTGATGGCGGCCTCAGGATCTCGTCACGGTATCTCCCTGGATTCAAATTGCCATAGATAAAATATATTTGCTTTTGTTGTCCAAAGGTTATGCCTGCCCATACCACAAACATGTGGCACTCTGTTCGCAAGGTTGACATAAACAAACCGCTCGCCCACATAACGCATTACACATGGTCTGCGGTTGTGAGGCTGGTTGGTCGTACTGCCAAATTCAATAAAACGACATTGGTAGAGAAATTAACATTCAATTCTCTGGTAACAGCTCTGGTGGACATTCCTGCAGTCAGCATGCCAATTGCACGCTCCGTCAAAACTTCAGATATCTGTGACATTGGCACATTTTAGAGTGGCCTTTTATTATCCCAAGCACAAGATGCACCTATGTAATGATGAGGCTGTTTAATCAGCTTCTTGTTATGCCACACCTGTCAGATTAACTTGGAAAAGGAGAAATGCTCACCAACAGAGATGCAAACATATTTGTGCCAAAAATGTAAGAGAAATAAGCTTTTTGTACATATGGAAAATTTCTAAAATCTTTTATTTCAGCCCATGAAACATGGGACCAACACTTTACATGTTGCGTATATATTTTTGTTCAGTGTAATTAAAGAGACTGGATCTACGCTACTATCGTATCAGTATACTGGTCCGTCTGTCTGTCTGTCTGGAGCTCAACTGTCTCTCCTCCCTAGGGTCGATGTCCGCGGCCACACGGAATTGCCGTTTTATTGTTATTTTAATCACAGTTTAATTGATCAAAATCCGTCTGATTAAGCTAGAGACTTCTAGGTTTTTGCATGGGCTGCATCTCAATCGTCTCAATGTCGGCCTTCCACCGAAGATGCGGAAGGCAGTTGAGGTACAGCGCTGTTTTTCAGAACAGGATTATCCCCTATAACTTGTCTTCTCCTGAAAATGTCTGTAAAGTCTGAACTGTTTGCGCAACAAACTAATGTGACCCTACTATGGAAAGCTGAGACTCTCACCGATGTTTTGCTCTATGACGCCCACAAGGTTCACAGGACTCGTCTGAAGTCATTCCCTTCAGTGTGCCGACTGAATTCTTTTTCTCATGGAAACTTCTGTCAAATCCAAATGGTTTGAGTTACAAACTAATATGGCCCCACTATGATAACCTGAGATTCTCACAAAAAGGAATATATCATCCGTTCTGCTCTACAATGCCGACAAGCTTCACAGGACTCGTGAGAAGGTCACCTGTTACTGTCCTGTAAATATGAAAATGAATAGACTTGAATATGCTTTTTTGGACCCAAGGTTACACATGTAACCTTTGTTTTTGTCCCAGATGCTTTCCTATGTATCTCAGATGCATTTCAGACACATCAAATCATACTTCCTTTAGATTCATTTTGGACTATCTTTTTTTGCCATATATGAATATGGTATTCAAAGCATTTCTATGGGCTAATAGCAGTAAGGCCAAATTCAGTGTTTCATCAGATCATTCTTTTTTTTTGGGGGGGGGGGGGGTATACCTCCACGGGTCCTTAAACTCAAAATAAAATAGCTAAATGGTCCATCTTATGTTATGGCCATATTAAAACAATGACATATGTTAGCTTAGTAGATATTTCCATCTAAAGGCTTAGACTCTTATTAAACTTATTATCCTTCAATTTGACACACCTGACATTTTTTGTAACATTAGTTGAAGCATTATGGAAGACTGTTCCAAGTAATTTAATCCATAGGAGCCTAAAGATGTCCCAGTCAAGCACTGTGAGCAATCATGAAGACTCAGTCAATGAAATATGTTACCTCAGAATTCACTGACGTAAGTGTGATTCAGTGCAACGCCATAGGTAGTATGATGGTGGTGCGGCCCTACAGCTATGTAGCCACGAGGTGGCATCAGAAAATTCAAACCTGATGAGACTTGCCCAGAGCAGTCACCCTTCAAAAGTTGTAAATGCAGACAGCAAATTATCGATGCGTTTCAATGGCACCTTAACTAGTCCCTAAATATTTAACCCGCACATTAGGAGCTCCAGCAGAGTTCCACCTCAGCTTTATAACTGACACTATCTTTACATCAGTCAAGTGGAAAAGGCTATACGGACACCCCTGACATGCAAACCAATATTTAATTTCAGAATTGGTTAAAATTAGGTAAAGGTTAGGGTTAAGGTAAGGGTCAGTTTGAGTTTTTGGTAGTCATTTTGCAGGTCAGCAGTGTCCTTACAGTCTCCCCAACAGAGTGGCTGTGGACCTTTCTTCCCTGGGGCTAAAGGTCCTGAAGCTTCTGCTCATGTGCAGGATTCTCTACTCATGCACATTCTCTTCTCTACTCATGGAGAATGGTGCTTGTTTAATAAAGTTAGATCAAAGTTGAATACATTTCTACAAGACCACATAATGATAGTATTATACCAAATATAATGTTACTGACAAAAAACACCACCATATTTCTTATGAGATTTTAGGATGATTGTGCGAATGGTCACACATTTTTTCTCTCATGTGGCCACAAGTCAACAACGTGTGCCACTAGGCAAAATATAATGCCTTCAGAAAGTATTCACACCCCTTATCTTTGTCCCATTTTTTACAAAGTTGGATTAAATTGATTTAATTGTCATTTGTTGTCTACGATCCACACAAAATACTCTGTAATGTCAAAGTGGCAGAAAAAATCAAACATTTGTAAAAAATATATATTAAAAATAAAACACTAATATATCTTTATTAAATATGTTTTCTTTGGGGGTAAGTCTCTAAGAGATTTCCACACCTGGATTGTGCAACATTTGTGTATTCTTTCTGAAGGCACTGTATGTACTTTGATTTAAACAAAACACAGATTTATTAACACCATCTTCTAAACAATTTGCTCACCGTACATAATTCAAAACAACACTGTACATAACTAATAACATGTAAATGCATATCCCCATGCAACTGAATGAGATCACATGGTTGGCATGCAGATGCTGCATGGAAGTTTCACGGTAGAATTATAATCTACGATTGACAGTAAGAAATCTGAATGGAGGGTGACCACAAAAATGTGTGCATAGAGGTAAAGGAACACATGGGCAGAACATGTGTCACGTCCTGACCAGCAGAGGGTGTTGTTGTGTAGTTTTGGTCAGGACGTGGCAGAGTATGTCTGTGTATGTGTGTTCTGGGTGTTGTATTTCTATGTGGGTCTGTGTGGCTCCCGATCAGGGACAGCTGGTTATCGTTGTTCCTGATTGGGAGTCATATAATTAGGAGTATGTTTGTCACTTGGGGTTGTGCTAACACTGTTAGTCTTTTGGTAGCATGTTAGCCTTTTTAGCCAAATATTTTGGAAGCTATAGAAATGCATTTGTTAATGTCTACATTTGTTTTTGCCACATTTTTTATATTACACACACCTTAATGCATACTTTTACATTATATTATGTGAGCTAAACATAAAGTATACTTTTTTAAACGTTCTAATGTTATTGTCCCCACTACATTAAGAAAATACACTGAACAAAACTATAAAGCTACATGTAAAGTGTTGGTCCCATGCATCATGAGGTAAAATAAAATATCCCGGCATTTCTCTCAAATGTTGTGCATACATTTGTTTAGATCCCTGTTAGTGAGCATTTCTTCTTTGCCAAGATAATCCATCCACCTGACAGGTGTGGCATATCAAGAAGCTGATTAAACAGCATGATCATTACACAGGTGCACCTTGTGCTGGAGACAATAAAAGGCCACTCTAAAATGTGCAGTTTTGTCACAACACAATGCCACAGATGCGATAAGCTACCTCCAACGTAGTTTTAGAGAATTTGGCAGTACGTCCAACCGGGCCTCACAACCGTGTATTGACCACATGTATGGCATCGTGTGGGCGAGCGGTTTGCTGATGTCAACGTTGTGAACAAATCAAATGCATTTTTATTTGTTGCATGCGCCGAATACAACAGGTGTAGACCTAACAGTGAAACCTTACTTACAATCCCTTAACCAACAATGCAGTTTAACAGAGTGCCCCATGGTGACGGTGGGGTTATGGTATGGGAAGGCATAAGCTTCGGACAAAAAACACAATTGCATTTTATTGATGGCAATTTGAATGCACAAAGATACCGTGAAGAGATCCTGAGGCCCATTGTCGTGCCATTCATCTGCTGCCATCACCTCATGTTTCAGCATGATAATGCACAGCCCCATGTCACAAGGATCTGTACATAATTCCTGGAATCTGAAAATGTCCCAGTTCTTCCATGGCCTGCATACTCACCAGACATGTCACCCATTGAGCATGTTTGGGATGCTCTGGATTGATGTGTACAACAGTGTGTTCCAGTTCCAGCCAATATCCACCAACTTCGCACAGCCATTGTGGAGTGAGACAACATTCCACAATCAATAGCCTGATCAACTCTATGTGAAGGGTATGTGTCACGCTGCATGAGGCAAATGGTGGTCACAGCAGATACTGACTGGTTTTCTGATCCACGTCCCTACCTATTTTTTTAAGTTATCTGTGACCAACAGATGCATATCTCTATTCCCAGTCATGTGACATCCATAGATTACGGCCTAATTTATTTATTTCAATTGACTGATTTCCTTATAGGAACTGTAACTCAGTAAAATCTTTGAAATTGTTGCATGTTCTGTTTATATTTTTGTTCAGTATACATTTGTCTTTCAAACATTTAATTGAAATACTGTAGAATTCCATTTATTCCTAAGGACCGCTTCTTCTGGGAAGTGCCAATATGGCTGACCGGTGGCTTCAAAAACCCTCTCATTGGTCAATACATAGCATCAGCAATCCAGGGTTTCCACAGGGTGTAACAGGCAGCCAGTTACATCCGCAGCCTCAGCCTTACATCTAAGGGGATGTCTGAAATAACCATAGATTGAAATTTAAATGCATTTACTTAATTGTAATCGCACAAAATTCTATTACTCTCCTGTCAGTCATTGTTGCATTAAATCAGATTAACTGCTATATAGGCAAAAACAAATGAATACGCAATGTGTCAGACATCACTTGCCAAATATTGCAGCCAAATGTACAGAAATATCTTACTTGATGTACTCTCACACACATGGAATCACAGGAGGTCTGACGACAATCTTACAAGATTTAATTTATTCACTATTATACAGATCACATAAGGCCTTCATCGTCATACACCATTCTCAGTCAGACAAATCCCATGGTTTGCTGTTGATGAACAGTACTTCATCTTTCACTTGTTATTTCACTTTTGTTTTATTGTCACACTTGTTTTAAAATAATGAGTTGTTGAACCTTCTCTCTTGGTGTGTTGTTAAATCATGCACTAAACTGAAGTGGCCTTAAACCATTCACAAAATTGTAAAAATTTGACTTTCAAATCATTGAAATGCACACACAAAAAAAATTCTACCATTGACTAAAGGGCAAAGTGTTAGACCCCCTAACATACAAATAAACAACCATTTTACTATAGTATGCTCTTGCCTTTTTTTCTTCAATGAACTGCAGATCTGTCAAAGTTGTGTCAGAAATGATGTGATGCAGCCACATGAATCCTCTGAGCCAAAGTCACATTCTACTGGGACAATTTGTTTTTCCTATCCATCTCCCATCTGGTCTGTTGTGCATGTGGTAATAATGTACTGTACTGGTTGAGGAGTCACTGCAGCGTTAGTATATTGATCACAGAGACAACTGCCTCCCACAGCAGGAACACACAGGATAAGTACCAGTGAGTGATCCAAGTATTGAGTAGAGTTGACCCTCAATACAACAAATAGTTTTGACTGATCTGTTCTGAGCAGGCAGCATGAGAACAATCCAACATGGCCAACAGAGTACCACCATGCCTCCTGGCCAATCCTCAGTCAACCCCAAAAGGTGCCTGTGGCAATGCTTTTATCTTACATTGATAGAAGAATACAGAATATAGCAGGAGTATTCATTAAACTACTTTACCTTGACTACTTTTTTCTTCAACAAGTGAGAGGACAGTTAACCACCAACATGAATCCCATAGAACACTGGAGCAAGTTATTCTATGCTTTGTTGACATTCCTGGGCATGAGTCCATACATCTCTATTGGATATACTATACTATTATTACTGTACTGTAGTTCGTTGCCGTGGTAGTGTTTTCTGTATGCACACCTTGCCTCAGTTTAAGGTCCTTAATATTAGATGAGTACAAAGAGTTCAACTGGCTAGACACCCATAGCAACATATCCAGCATCATTTTGCAATAGGGCAGTGGTTTCCATGGCCACCAGATAACACAGTGGAACAAATACAGTACATAGAGGACTTGTCTGGTATAACTAATGTCTCTCTAACCTCTCCCTCATTATGCTACTGTCTGAGGTTTCTGTCAATAATTCCCATAATCAATCTTCAATGTTCAATCATCAAACCCTAACTGATAGAGTGGACCTGAGGTCATCTTAACCAAGAGCATTCCTCTCCTGGATCCTGAATGGCCTGATTAACTGACCCTGGCTCAAACTTACTTGCCTAAACAACACCAGGCGACTTCCATATTCGCAACCATTAGTAAAGCAACAGCAGTCCTAAAAAGAACTGCATGCTATTCAAACCTGCATTCTCAGAACAAACTATTTCTGTCTTGACTAAGATGAAAGAGGAATGTGTAACCAGTATTATGGTTTGGTTTTCCATGGGGTTATAAAGTGAGCCCTGAATCCTCTAAAATAACAATTTTATGACAGGGTCATGTTAACGAGTCCCTCTCTACTACTGCCACACCCACACGGCCATTAAAACAAAGTCAATTGATCAAGGTTGTATTTCGTGGAACTTCACACTAGAGTTTAAAAGTGCTTCAGATAAGTATGTGGATACAAATACAAGGGTTTGGGTGTAAACAACATTTTGATCTGCCAAGGCCCCTTCAGAGAGGCAATGGGTATGGCTGTTTGAGCCGGGAACTCAACACACTAAAACATTGCCCAACAACATCCTTTTGGATAAAAAAAAAAAATGTAACAAAAACATTCTGACCATTAAAGTGCATCCCTGGATGTCCCCCCACTCTCCCAAACTACCCCCCCATCCCCACTGAACCCCCCAACCCCATAGCAGGGGTCCTTCAGGAAGACAGGGAGGCTCCCCAAACAGCGGTGGCACGTTACTGCCGACAGCCTTCAGAGCACAGTCCATACATCCAGTGGCTACTTTCATTAACAAACAGAAAGAAACAGATGTAAAATTATTATACACAAATAACAACATAGCTATGGGCACAAATCATATCTTCCAACTTGACATGGAGGCTTGGACTTTTTCATTATAGTGTATCATTAGGGTTAAAATGGTTGGTTGGCAGAGAGATTCTTAACTGTAACAATTGAAACCCACTCTGTTCTTTCCCCTGGCCCTCCTGTTGGTGAGTCCTAGAGTCAGATTCCCGGTTATCAGGGGCTATAGGGGGGTGGAGGGGAAGAGTCAGCATTGGGATCTGCACTGGCACACAGGTGGCAGGGGCAGGTCAGCTGGATGCTGTTCACTAGTGGCAAGTTTGTTTGTCAAACGCTCCTCGTCTCCTCTCTCTCTTTATCTATGTTATTATCAATGACCAAACAAGGGAGTGTAAGTGTATGTATTGGTGTGTGTGTTTGTGTGTGTAAGGGTCCAGCATCATTAGATCAGGGGTACAGCGTGTGCTCCCTTCTCAGTGTCTTTCACAGTGTCTTTTACAGTGTCTCTTGTTCGGTGGGGGCGCAGTGGGGGTGTTGGTGGAGGGGGGGCAGAAGGGACTGCAGGGGTGACTGGGGGGTGGTGGGGGGTGACTGCTGCAGGGGGCTGAATTGCGTGGTGGTGGGGGGAGGGGAGGAGCGGTAGCAGGAATAGGTGGAGCCCCCGGTGAGGGTGGTGGTGGGGGAGGCAGGGAGGCCAGCCAGGCCAGTGGGGGAGTCCAGGAGGGGCTGGTTGTAGAAGAAGAAAGCACACTGGTGGATGAAGGTCTCGATGATTGTCTGGTAGGTCCGCGTGGCCGTCAGGGCGTCCATGGTGGTGAAGGCTGGCCGCATCAGAGTGGGCCAGAAACAGATGGACAGATTCTCACTGGTCATCAGGTTCTGTCTGCTCAGCTGGCTCACCCTGGGAGAGACAAGACAATACACCACCATCAACAACAGCATGACAACAGCTACTAGTGTAATAACATTATTACACAGGTATGAGAGCTACTTAATGATACATGTTACAAAACAGGCAAATGGTTTCAGTCACAATGCAGTCAGGGCCAAGGTCATAGAATGGAACAGCTAGCCAGTCTGATCTGCACTCACTTGTGTAAGTGGCTCATGACAAATCTGAAAACGTCATAGTTCTCCCTGGGGAACTTCCTCAGCACATCCTTCATGGTGTACAGCCTTTGTTCCCTGTCGTTGATTTCTGTGCACACACACAGGGAGGGGGTCAGTGCTATGACTCACATGTTTTCAACACTGTTACTCCATATGCAGCACTACATACAGTATACATCTACACACATAATTATAATATATTATATTTTCTGAGAACAAAACACGACATATCCTTATCCCACCGACGAGAAATCCTTCCCAACACCCTGTAAGAACTTGACTGTCAAAAATCACAAGAATCACTCCCTGAACAACCACTCAGCACCACCCTTGTACCCCAGCCTGCTCAATGTCTTACTGAACCCTTCAGAACCCCTCCCTGACCCCAGCCAGCTCCATGTCTTACTGAGCCCTCCAGAACCCCAGTAACCCACCCTGATCCCAGCCAGCTCCATGTCTTACTGAACCCTCCAGAACCCCAGTAACCCACCCTGATCCCAGCCAGCTCCATGTCTTACTGAGCCCTCCAGAACCCCAGTACCCCTTCCTAACCCCAGCCAGCTCCATGTCTTACTGAGCCCTCCAGAACCCCAGTAACCCACCCTGATCCCAGCCAGCTCCATGTCTTACTGAGCCCTCCAGAACCCCAGTACCCCTTCCTAAACCCAGCCAGCTCCATGTCTTACTGAGCCCTCCAGAACCCCAGTACCCCTTCCTAACCCCAGCCAGCTCCATGTCTTACTGAACCCTCCAGAACCCCAGTACCCCTTCCTAACCCCAGCCAGCTCCATGTCTTACTGAGCCCTACAGAACCCCAGTACCCCTTCCTAACCCCAGCCAGCTCCATGTCTTACTGAGCCCTCCAGAACCCCAGTACCCCTTCCTAACCCCAGCCAGCTCCATGTCTTACTGAGCCCTCCAGAACCCCAGTACCCCTTCCTAACCCCAGCCAGCTCCATGTCTTACTGAGCCCTCCAGAACCCCAGTACCCCTTCCTAACCCCAGCCAGCTCCATGTCTTACTGAGCCCTCCAGAACCCCAGTACCCCTTCCTAACCCCAGCCAGCTCCATGTCTTACTGAGCCCTCCAGAACCCCAGTACCCCTTCCTAACCCCAGCCAGCTCCATGTCTTACTGAGCCCTCCAGAACCCCAGTACCCCTTCCTAACCCCAGCCAGCTCCATGTCTTACTGAAGGCCTCGAGCAGCTCCACCTGCAGGATGCAGGGCACCAACGGCTCCGGCAGCTCAGAGAAGAAGGCCTTCAGAGCCCCAGCCACCGTGTTGATGGCAAAGTCCTTCTCCACTAGGTCCAGCCCATGGTCTAGAGGTTAAAAAGAGGTAGAGGGATAGAAAGAGGTAAAACAAGATGAGGGAGATGAAGAGGGAAGAAGAGAGGGAGAGGACGGTGAGATGTAGAAGAAGAGAAAGAGGAAAGAGTGGTAGAGGGAGGTGAGAGGTAGAAGGAGAGAAAGGGGAAGAGAGAGGGATAGGAATAGTGTGTAAGAGGTAGTCGGCTTTGTCACTGTTCTAAATATATTTTGTTGTAGGCCATAATTTCCTCTACAGCTCATGTGTCAATATATTGATTAGCCAAATAACTAACCAGGGTTAGTCCAGGGGTTAGGGACAGAGTGTGGTGAGTATTACAGTCAATCCATCCATTGGTCTGATACAATGTTTTAGACCAGACAGGACTAGGTACAGTAACTCACCCTGGTCAAACTGCCTCTGCATGCTCTCCATCTCACACTTGTTCCCGCTCACCCTGTACAGCCCCTCTGTGTTGAGACCTGCAGACAGACAGAGATTGAAACCAGGAAGAATGCTTCATTCCATCAACGCCATCTGCATTACGTCATTATCCATTTCCTGTAAAGTCAATGAGGGCACTGCTGAAGTACAGAACTTGATCACTGGCTACATTTGCTCTAGTCGTAGTTAGTTCTTCTTGGCGTAAATAGTTGGGTGGAAAAATAATCATTATATTCACATTCAATTTTTTTCATTTAGCAGATGCCCTCGTCCAGAATGGCTTACATTAAAGCACATTGAAAATGAACAACCTCATAAAGCGATTATTTAAGTAAAACTTTCACAGTGCAACACTAAAAAGACATTACACATTTTCATAATTCAGCAACACAGGTTTGTTTACCTCAGAATTATCAACGATAAGATTCTGCCTACGTTTTGCACAGCATCCAGGTCAAATAGCATAATGAACCAGACAAACACACACACACACACATAAACAAACACAGGGGAGAAGAGGAGACAGAAATTTGTGACCTACCTGTGGTCTCAATGAAGTGGACACACTTGTCGATAAAAAGTGGGATAGGTCTGTCTGGGAACACCACATTGACCAGGGGTACCCCGAAGTAGTTGCTCTCCAGGGGCTTGGGAATAGAGGGCCGGGGCTTTGGTCTGGTTTTCTGCACAGAAACAGGAATGTTGACATTGTTAATGACCAAGTCCATATTAGAATGGTTGTTCATTATGTCAACACTATGTTCAACTCAGCTGTAAGGTGGCAAACTAAATTTGCCTTTATGTATTCAGCATTAACAGCTGCCGCATCAAGTGTCTTAGTTACTCTGAAATACAGGCTTAAATTCTATCAACTCACCTTGAACTTACTTTCTATGAATAGCATATTAGCATGGCGGAATAGTTTTGATTAAAACAATCAAGGAATTACGCATCAAAAAAGTTATTTAGATAGTAGAGTTCACGTGAGAAAACATATTAACCATGTTGTCAATACTTAACCATGTTTATCGGATCAAAGCTAGCCATCCATTTACCTAAACTTGAAAGACAATAGTCATTCAAACTTGAAAATTATAGTGTTAACCCATTAGCAGTTAAGAGGAGAATACTAAGTGAAGAAATACATACCTTGGCAGTTCGCCGTAGGCTCTTCAGAATGTTCCTCTTCTTGGGGTCCTCTCCCTCCTCATTGATGATGTCTCCTTTCAGGGTTCCGAACTCATCCTCCTTGGTCTTTGGCAGGGCCCCCATCTCGTCGTCGCTGCCAATGAAGCTAGTGCGAAAGCTGCTGAACTTACCCAGGCGTTTGGAGCGGTCACGGTACAGCCGGGGCTTCACCCCCGCCGCCGAGAACTTCCTGCAGCGCTCCAGGGAACTGCTGTCTGCCTCACTGTCCGAGCCATTCCCATTTGAGTGCATCCTGTTGGCGTTGCGGATGGTGATTATCTTGCCCTGCGTGCTGTCATGGGGCACAGAGTAGATGATCTCCTCGTTGCTGGGCCGGGGCTTGGACACAGCATCCATAGGCTCTGCATAGTCTGAGGGGTCGTAACCTCCGTCCCCACCTGGTACCCATGTCACAGCAGAGGGCAGGGAGCGACGGTGGCCCATGGTGTCTGTGTTGTAGGGGTTTCGGCCCACCTTCCGGAAGTCAAAGGTCACAGTGGGCTTGGGCCTCACCTGGGGAGGGACCTTGCTGTTGAGTTTGTTCTCAAAGGAGCTGATGTCAGAGATGACAGAGACATCGCTGGAGTCCAGGTCAGGCAGGTTGAAGCCCCCACCATGGGAGGTGAGTGTGCCATCGAAGTAGGGTGGGGAGGGCTCCACGTCATCCACATCAGAGTCTAGGAACATGTTGCCAGGGCTGGGTGAGCTACAGCGAGGGGAGTAGGCAGTGTCGTTAGTGCAGGCCTCAGCCACGTTATCATACATGTGTGTTGCCTCCACAATGTTGCGTTTCTCCACCACCTCCATCAGGAAGTGCTGGAACATCTCTATCCTGTGCAGGCCGCCCACCACCCCTCCAGACCCACACACCACACTGTTGAACCTGCCCTCTATCTCTTGGGCCAGCTCCTCTCCCTGGACTAGCTGCTCTCTGGCAGACTCACTTTCTGTGAGCTCCACCTGGCTCTCCCCTACTGCCAGCAGCTGAACAGGGATGATGTCCTGGATCTCACACAGGAAGGCACATAGAGTCTCCAGGGAGGCCTTGCGGCGGGCTGAGTACACAGCGATGTAGCCATGCACTAATCTGCTCTTCCTCAGGGAGAAGGAGGCGTGGTAGGAAAGAAGGGAGAGCTCAATCACCTGTTTGTGAGGCCCCACTGTCTGCTCCAGTATCACTGAGGTCCCACTATTGGATGTTGGCCTGCAGTGCTGAGGCAGTAGGAAGGGAGAGAGGAGCTGTTCCACGTCGTAGTTGTCTCCACACATCAAGCACATGACGATGCGGATGTCTGCCTCTGGGCTGGGCTGGTGAGGAGAGTCTCTTGGGCCTGGAGGTTTAGGGGGCAGAGGTGGGGAGCTGCTACTAAAAGATGAGCTCCTCCTAGAGTCCAGGAGACCCCTCAAAACTTGATTGATCTGACTGTCATTCACATTGTGCCCATAGCCCACACCAGGAGAGGCTGGGTCTAGGAAGCTACACTGCAGTCTCCTTGCTACCTGCTGTCCCTGTGTTATTAAGCCTAAGGCAGTTTCTCCCCCAATATCTGCATATGTCCCTACTCCCCTTTTAGTAACCAAGAGCAGAGACGTTAAAAGCTGAGCTATATGGCTGTCCCTTCTACCTATTGTTGACTCCCGCAACCTTTCAATGCTTTCTACGACATAGGTTAGGGACTCTTTTGAGTTGTACAGACACAGGCATCCATGGGGTGTGAAAGTGGTAGTGTGAAAGGAATTTACAGGAAGTCGTACGTTTCCCTCAATAGGTCGCAGGGTCAGCGCATACATTTTCCCATCCAGCACATACCGGTCGTCATTGGTACAGAGGGTCCTGATCTCATTGGCAAACTCCCTGGCCAGTCCGTCTTTGCCCAATATCACAAGGTTGATTCGGTCAGCTTTAATATCCCCAAAATGGGACTTCACATTGAAGAATGGGTAGCATGTTGGGAAACGTGAGGCCAGGAGCTGCTCTATCTTGAAGTCTCCACACTGTGGGCTGCTGGGACAGGTCTCCTTGGTTGGGTGGTAGACAAAGTGGATATGCTTCAACACCAGAGCATCTCTCTCAGCTGGAAGCTTCTGCAGGGTCTTGAACCTCTGCTCCTCCCCTAAAACATCCTGGATGGCCCCCATCTTCTCCTTGCTGGGCTTGGCATCCACCTCCAGCTCATAGAAGAGCTCAGAGTACTCCAGCAGCAGCTCCTGGAAGTCCTCTTTAGCGTGGTCTATTATGTCTTTCTGGTGGCGGTTGTAGAGGTCCAGGTACTCTGATTCCTCCAACCATTGGTAGAAGTCTTCGTTCATGATGAAGCTGCGGGCCTCTTCCCAGGGCTTGCCTGGCGTGACAAAGGGAGAACAGGCCAGCTTGTGCTTGAACTCCTGCCTCATCTCAGCCCGCTTGCACTCATTCCTCAGGTGCTCCAGGTGGGCATTGAAAATGTACTCGGCTGGGGCTGTCTCCAGCAGGTCTGAGGGGATGCGCTCATCCTCCATGTTATCTATGTGACACGTGTCCTCCCATGGAGAGTCCTCCAAAACCACAAACCAGTGGGCAAAGTGCTGCTTGGACTCCAGGACCTTCTGAACCCCAGACCAGCTCAGCTGGTCGATCTCATCCAGGTCAGGCACCAGGGAGCTAAGTGCTAGAGGAAGAGTGCTCAGATAGATTTTCCGACGTCTCTCAATGTGCTCCTGTTTCAGACGGTACACATGCTGCTGGAAGAGCTTCTTGCATTTCGCTGTACCCTCTAGAAAGACGTATTCCTTGAACTCTGAAGAGCTGTGCATGCGTCGGCTGGTGTTAAGCCAGGTCTCGTTGTGGTTCTTCACTACGCGGTTGACTAGCCATTCGTATCGGTCTTTAGCCAGGGCTATCTGCTGACTCTGGAGCTTGAGGGCCTCGAAGTAAGGAATGATCTTGGGCTTGCCCCTGCTCTTATCAATGAGTTGCACCAAAGCAATGAAGGCTAGGTCAACATTGATGTTGGAGCGTGCAGATGTCTCCACTACTGGAAGACTCTTTTTAGTGATGGCAAAGGTGTGAGAATCTTTGATGTAGCGTTCAACCCCCTCATCACACTTGGTTAAGACCAGCACAATGGGCTTCTTTGTTTTGCTCAGCTGACCATAAAGGTTTGTGACAAACTTCAACTGGTCGTCAAAGTTGCGGTTCATCCCCCTACTGACGTCCACACAGAGCATGAACCCGTCAGCCTGTATCTTGCCCTCAGGCATCTGCTTCTGCTCAAAGTCCTGCTCCAGCCCCAGCTGGTCCGTGCAGAAGTACATAAGCTTCTCTGCAGAGGCCAGCTTGGTGGAGGCCGCCCTCTTGATATAGGGCTGCATGGCAGTGCTGCGGTGTGGCTGGAACGTCTGGTCATCAATGAACTCGGTCTGCTCCACCACATGCATCCTGCACTCCGGCCCCTCCTCCACCACCCGCCCCACCTCCCCCCAGAACAGGAAGTGGTCATTGTTAACCACTCTGCCCCCAAAGTCACTGGTGCTCAGCACTGACGTGTGGTCCAGATAGAAGTCATCAGCACTGGGGCGAACAAAGCGGTTACACAGGCAGGACTTGCCCACTCCACACTGGCCCTTCTCTTTCTCAGTCCCTGACAAACCCACAACAATAAGGTTGTATGTGGGTGACTTAGCATCCTGCTTTTTCGCCATCATTATCGTCTGCTGACACTCATCCTGCCATATTCAGGCACTCGATAGAAGAGAACACCTGGATGTGAGTGGCAGATTAGTTGGTGTTTCCTCTAGTGTGCTTCATGTTTTATCAACAGCAGTGTAGGGGTGTAGCAAAGGCAGAGGCTTCTCTCAGTCATTTCTAATGTAGCTATGAGCCTGTCAGGAAAAAAAGAGCACAAAAATCAAATAATTAGCTAAACAAAATCTTAATTTATGTTTAAAAAGGAACAAATATTAGTTTGAGCCAAGTTAACCTTATTTCTGCTCTCATCAAAAAAAAGAACAGTCAAACACCTTCACAAGAACGACAGTGGTTAAAAGAAGACAAGACTAAGAATAATTTCCCTTCAACTTAATGAGAGAACACTGAGTAGGGGCAAGAATTTCTCATTTCTAATCCGCTCTCAATCTGGGCTGGCCTTTTAATAGAACAGGGTCGTTCCACCTCAAAAAGCACAAGAAAGAGTTGACACACACCATCTCAGATTGTTCTGAAATCGTTTCTGTTGTTAGAAACAGAACATTAGCATTCCTGCAACATTATTTTGTTTTAATATAAATTCACCTAATTGATTGCATCCAAATTGCCCATTTAAAAATGTGTAGGATTCATATAATAGTCAATAAATATAATATCTAACATCCAACTTGGACCAAACTTTTTTTCTAACCATGAGTTACACATGAGGAATCCAAAGGAATGGTCAAAAGCCAGTCACAGAACCCCCCATTCCAATCCCACCCCAAAAACGAGTATATCAAAAATCTAATCAAATGTTATTAGTCACACGCGCCTAATACAACAGGTGTAGACCTTACGGTGAAATGCTTACTTTACGAGCCCCTAACCAACAATGCAAAATATGAATAAGAAATAAAAGTACCAAGTAATTAAATGAGCAGCAGTAAAATAACAATAGCGAGCCTATATACATGGGGTTACCGGTACAGAGTCAATGTGCGGGGGCACCGGTTAGTTGAGGTAATATGTACATGTAGGTGGAGTTATTAAAGTGACTATGCATAGATGATAACAACAGAGTAGCAGCAGTGTAAGGGGGAGGGGGGGGCAATGCAAATAGTCTGGGTGGCCATTTGATTAGATGTTCAGGAGTCTTATGGCTGGGGGGGGGGGGGGGGGGGGGGGGGGGGGGTAGAAGCTGTTTAGAAGCCTCTTGGACCTAGACTTGGCGCTCCGGTATCGGTCTGTGTCTGACAAGTACTATGAAGCTGCGGCTCTGAGTATTGTTTTTCCATTATATGTAATATATTCCTAGTGAATTTAGTGATTGTTTCAAATGGTAACTTTTTAAGATTTGTGGTACAAATCCAATGCAAATTAATAGTACCTATATTAGCATTTTCCCACTTCATATTCAAATCATCTGAAAGTATCTAAAAATATATTGTGTAACTCAATGATGTTACTTATAGATGATTTGGTTATGAAGCACAAAAATACTATTATAGATACCATTGACTTGCATTTGAAACAGTGGTCTGGTAAACAAAACCAAAGCATGGATTGCCTCCATACATGTTACCAAAAGAATGTGGACACCTGCTCGTCAAACATCTCATTCTAAAATCATGACCATTAAAATGGAGTTGATCCCCCCCTTTGCTGCTATAACAGCCTCCACTCTTCTCAGAAGGCTTTCCACTAGATGTTGGAACATTGCTGTGGGGACTTGCTTCCATTCAGCCACAAGAGCATTAGTGAGGTCGGGCACTGATGTTGAGCGATTAGGCCAGGCTCGACAAAGCGTTTCTGTATGGACCTCACTTTGTGCACGGGGGCATTGTCATGCCGAAACAGGAAAGGGCCTTCCCCAAACTGTTGCCACAAAGTTGGAAGCACAGAATCGTCTAGAGAGTCCTTGTATGCTGTAGCGTTAAGAATTATCTTCACTGGAACTAAGGGGCCTAGACCGAACCATGAAAAACAGCCCCAGACCATTATTCCTCCTCCACCAAACTTTACAGTTAGCACTATGCATTCGGCTCTCCTGGCATCCGCCAAACCCATATTCGTCTGTCAGACTGCCAGATGGTGAAGTGTGATTCATCACTCCATTTAAACGTGTCCACTGCTCCAGAGTCCAATGGCGGCAAGCTTTACACCACTCCAGCCAACGCTTGGCATTGCACATGTGATCTTAGGCTTGTGCGCGGCTGCTCGGCCATGGAAACCCATTTCATGAAGCTCCTGACAAACAGTTATTGTGCTGACGTTGCTTCCAGAGGCAGTTTGGAACTTGGTAGTGAGTGTTGCAACCGAAGACAGACAATTTTTACACGCTACGTGCTTCAGCACTCGGGGTCCCGTTCTGTGAGCTTATGTGGCCTACCACTTCACGACTGAGCAAGTGGTTGCTCCTAGACGTTTCCATTTCACAACAGCACTTACAGTTGACCGGGGCAGCTCTAGCAGGGCAGAAAGTTGATGAACTGATTTGTTGGAAAGGTGGCATCCTATGACAGTGGCATGTTGAAAGTCACTGAGCTCTTCAGTAAGGCCATTTGTATTGTGAATGTTTGTCTATGAAGATTGCAAGGATGTGTGCTCGATTTTATACACCTGTCAGCAACAGGTGTGGCTGAAATTGCTTAATCCAAATTCACTGAGAATACATTACAAAGGATGAAGAAACAATTCTCCGAGCCGCAGCTCCATACTAGTTGTCAGAAATAGAAAACTGATACTGTATCCCAGTGGAGGCTGCTGAGGGGAGGACGGCTCATAATAATGGCTGGAATGGAGTCAATGGTATCAGAAACATGTTTTTGTGTTTGATACCATTCACTTCATTCCAGCCATTATTATGTGCTGTCCTCCCCTCAGCAGCCTCCACTGCTGTATACTCGTTGTTGGGTTGGGATTAGCGTGGGGTGTGGGGGTCCGTGGATGGCTTTTTACCATTTACATGAGGATGTCTTAGTCATTGTTAGAAAACTATTTGGTCCAAATGAGATGTAAGGTACTTTATTTATTAAATATTATATGAATCCTATAAATTAAAAGTGGCCAATTGGTGTACAATCAATTAGTTTAATTTCTCAGAGATCAAATTATATCTCAACAAAATAACGTGTCAGGGATGCTAATGTTATACGTTTCTAACTAAAGAAACCATTTCTGAACAATCTGAGATGGTGGGTTTCATGGCTTGCTGAAATGACATGGAACAACCCAACAAATGCAATATACAAAGAAAAACTCAATATCCCTGCAAATCAAGTGAGACAGTAAATATGCTGAGGGGGTATGTAGTGAAGAGATTACATTCTTTTTTTGGCCTTGTATGAGAGATGTCACATGAAAGGAGCCTAAATGGGACTGGAGACATGGGTACTCTCCACCATGGATCGACATACTTCAACTCAATGACAAACTTATCACATGTAGGCTACTGACAATCCCATAAAAGGATCACACCAACTGCAATACAACATCAAGTACAATACAACATCAAGTACATTACAACATGTGAGGAGTTGGTCATGTTAAGTGGATGAATCAAGGTTAGCCCTAAACCCAATTTGGATCATTAACCTGCTAGTTAGCAGTTTGGTTCTCTAGCCACGAGGCTGTACTGTACTTCTGCTCAGAGCTATCTTTTTTTAGGCTATTTTTCCTGCCTACTTTATGACTTGGCAGGTTTTGGAGTGTGAGCAGGGATGGGAGTGAAGGGGAGGAAGAGGAGAAGCACTCACACTAATTGGAGTCCCATCCTACCTATTGCTAGCCAAAAGCATTGAGGGGATGAATGGTCTGTGTGTCTCATAACTATGTAAGATACGTCCTTATCTCGATGGTGGACAAGGACCTCTTCAGACAAAGGGCTAAGCAGTGCTCTTGGTTTCCTTGCCAACCGGGACCTTTAGCTGGTCACTATTAAGGATCTATGCTCTTGACTATGGCCTTGATCCTGAATATCATGAATATCATGAATGAATGACAACACACATTCAGGTAAACATCAACCTCTTTAGACAGCAACAAAAATATAAACTCATCAGCCAGAGGTCTGTTTGCACTGTTCTTAGTGTAATAGCTTCCTAATTGCTGTGTTTATACTGTTGCCAAACAAAGAAAAAAACAACAGATGAACAATCTGCCCAGCATACAGACAATCACTAATTAGCATAATCCAGTCTACTGCATGTACACAGTAACCTATCATCACCAGCGTTAGAATCAGGTAAGGTTTGGTGTACTCTTGTCTGTCAAGTTGCCAAGCCGTATATTTGACACAGAGGAAGGGGCCATACTGGAGAAACTCCATAACTACAACCAAATTATGACAAGAGGATGCCCAAAGTACAACCAGAAAACAAATCACACTGTATTATTGTGATAAAATGACTCATGTAAATAGACTGTTGATGTACTTACTGTATCAATATTGACATGAAATGTGAACTACAAACTGACAGGCTACTGCCATTTAATAAAACTGTTTTCATTATTATTGTTTACAAAAGGAGGCATCTCCATATATTCTAAAGCTATATAAAATCCAGCATTTAAAACCTGTCTAAATAACCCATCAAAGGCACAGTAGGCAGTCCATCATGAAGCTCAGCTGTACAAGGCCTGACTGACAACCAGGTTGAACAGGCAAGTTATTTGGAAATGAAAACAAGCAAGTCACTACCCTACCCTCTGATTGTAAAGATACATCATTTTCTATATTCAGAAGCACAAACATAATTGCGCCATATTGTTCGACATTGTCAATATATAGTGGGTTGGTTACAACTCCTTATGCATATTTGAATGGATTAACAACGAATTTGGAATGAATGTTCATGGAAAGCTCTGGCCACGCCAGGCCTCTTGTCCACAGAATGAAATAGCCGACTCGTAACTAAACCCATTCACCTTGTATTTCTGAATCCACTTGCACTTTTTAAATCACCACCCTATTCACCCAAAGATACATTTGTAACAGACAATTGATACATTGTGAGTAAATTGAGCATGAGAATGTTTAGCTGGAACACTGGTTTCAGTCTGTGTTTCAGATTAAAATGGGGAGAAAGTGAATACATACCATCGCATTCTCCCTGAATCTGTCAGGCCAGCGCTTGCCGCAGCCCGGCCGCCTGATATACATGGACAAGAAACACAAATGTGGCTCGTTTGATTCCGAAACAGACACTAATAACTATACATATGTTGTTATTGTTAGCTTGACAGATTCATTGTAAGTCTATATCCCTATTTTGATGATTTCCAATTCCATTGATATTTTCGTTGTCTTTGTGATAATAAAACTACTAACGTAAAAACAATGATCTTCCTGTTTTTTCTCTCCTCGGATAATAAAAGCTTGTTTCACCGTTTTCTCCTTGGTTCACCACGTTGCTTTTGACCAATTATTATGTCCATTGTTGTGCCAACATTATGCTGGATCGATCATGCACGGGACACCGGTCGAGGTTGCTGCAATTGCCGTACAAGGTTTATTCTAAACTGGCTTCATGCAATAAATTGGTAACGTCTTTATCAATTTAACAAGAGATTGCGTGTGTGTGAAAGTGTTTTTTTCCCCAGCTTCCCAATAATGGCGGCGGCCCTCCTCCCGGAGCTAATTCTCCTCTCCTTTTCTCAGAAAATGGGGAGCTACGGAGACAGACGCGGCGAAGACTCGCCCAGCGGCGCACACACACAACTGCAGAACGTCGCTATTTACAAAGGCGAGACCTTGCTGTCATGCCGACACGCGCAATCACCATCACTGCTACAAAGGTGACTTTAGCCAACGTATGTCAAGGATGATAATGGCTGTGATATATCTCTGTGCATTCCTGCTTTTCACAAACTAACCAATATATGTTTAATAGAGTTCTATTTTGTTTGAACAAAATGACATCACCTGCTTTGGTAGGCCTTATGTCTTTGTGTTTGTCTTATTCTTTTATTATTATGTCCTACTCTAAAGTCACATAATGCGTCATAGTAATATTTGTTCAAATTATTATTATTATTAGGCTCATCACTGTTCTGAGACAGGTCCCAAAAAGTCCCAAAAGAGATTAAAATACTTTCAAGTAAAAGTGAAATGATAGGCCAACTTTTTAACATTGTCTAAAAAATAATATTTCCTATCCAACATTGTACAATAGACTGTATCTTGGGGTTTCCACTAGCTTCTAGAGACTATAGGCACAAAGTCAGATTCCACAGCCACAATGTCAAAATTGGCAAAAGAAAAGTTTTAGCTTTTTGGTCTTAATTAAGGTTAGCAGCATAGTTAAGATTAGGGTTATGTTTAAAAGAATTTTTTTAAGAAGATAAATTGTAGAAATGGGCGGGGTTTATGATTTTGTTGGTAAAGAACTGGGTTTAATGTCTATCGTACAGAAGCTAGTAACGACCCTATCTTGTGGGCTTCTATAAATCTGATGCCGTAAAGGTTATTGCCGCCCCCTGGTGTAGCCTACTGTTGTGTACGTATATTTGTACAAATAAATACAGGTTTTACACGTCTATGCATGGGGCCAGTGCTACTGCAATATATATGTAATAATTTAGCCCGAATACGCGTTGAATATATGCAATAGACACATTTGAAGTTCAGCCACAGCAGCACACGTCACACCAAAATTCTATATTGGATAATTATTGATGACTTACTTCCAAAACATTTGCGCACGGGGAGGCAAGCATTGGAACGACAGGACAAGACACCATGGTGACAGTTCGTCTCCTGACACTTTTCCAACGCGTTGGTTTGAGTGGATTACGGAGCTCATGTGGGATTTCAGAAATAACGGGAACATAAATTAAGTATACAGCTTTAAGGTAAGCTTTAATTCAAGCATTTTGTTATCTTTGGCTATAGCATTGCTTCAATTAGCTGAAATATTACATTTATGGATAAGGTGATCAAGGCTACTCTACTCAAAGGAGGAACTCATCATGGTATTTTGTAGCTGACTGCAACCTTTGCAGCTAACGTTAGCTTTATAATAATAGTTAACAAAATTACCCTTTATAGCTGTCCGAACTTGTATCGCATATGCTTCAGAATTGCCACGTTGTGGAAAATGTATTATTAATAATCTGTAGGCTAAATGCTTATTTCTAAAATCAGACTCAAAACCAACACACTTTTGCTCTTGTGTTTGCCTTGCAAATTGTATAATTTTGCCAATAGGGTAATTTTCACTTGACTTTTTAAATATATTGAATACAAGATTGTATTTATTTGCAAAAATAAAAATATATATATAACCAACTGCTATATTCTCCCACTGGTAGTTTTTAAGGGGTTATTTCAAGCAAATATTGCCTTTATTGCAATTTTCACAGTGTTAAGTTTTGCAATCATGCTTAGGTTATAGTTTTAACAGGTGAGAAACAATGTTCCCTCTAATTTTGGGGGCACTGATTTATATGATATAGCCTACAGTAGCCTATATGTGGTGTTCAATGCAGGCCTAAATTGCATGAGACTTTTAAAAATGTTTTTACATTATGAAGGGCTTAATATTACTGAATACTTTCTTACTTGGTCTGTAACACCATGGGCCAAATAGGTGTCTGTGAATTACATTGAATTGTGTTGTATGATGCAAGAAACCACTATACGAAATAAAATGTATTATTATTACCATACAGAGAATTAGATAGGCTACCCCTCTGCCTATTGGCTTATTTGCATATTCAAGCCTGTCTCAAAATACAACACTGCCCATTTAATTAAGATATAAGCTTTTTACCTGACTGGCCTTTGAAAGACAGCTTGAAATGTAGCCTACACGTTTTGTGCTCTTGTAGGAAGCAGTAACTCCCCATTGCTGACCTATACTTATCTACAGTGGCGACCAATCATTCAGGGCAGAGCCACACCTGTTTTGAGCCCCATATTTTTAACAAAACAAATTAAATACACTACCTGTCAAAAGTTTTAGAACACCTACTCATTCAAGGGTTTTTCTTTATTTGTACTATTTTCTACATTCTAGAATAATAGTGAATACATCGAAACTATGAAATAGCACATATGGAACCATGTAGTAACCAAAAAACTGTGAAACAAATCAAAATATTTTATATTTGAGATTGTTCAAATAGCCACCCTTTTGCCTTGATGACAGCTTTTCACACTCTTGGCATTCTCTCAACCAGCTTCATGAGGGAGTCACCTGGAATGCATTTCAATTAACAAGGTGTGCCTTCTTAAAATTTAATTTGTGGAATTTCTATCCTTAATGCGTTTGAGCCAATCAGTTGTGTTGTGACAAGGTAGGGGGGTATACAGAATATAGCTCTATTTGGTAAAAGACTAAGTTCATATTATGGCATGAACAGCTCAAATAAGCAAAGAGAAACGACAGTCCATCATTACTTTAAGACATGAAGGTCAGTCAATACGGAAGAATTTGTAGTTTCTTCAAGTGCAGTCACAAAAGCCATCAAGCGCAATGATGAAACTGGCTCTCATGAGGACCGCCACCGGAATGGAAGACCCAGAGTTACCTCTGCTGCAGAGGATAAGTTCATTAGAGTTACCAGCCTCAGAAATTGCAGCCCAAATAAATGCTTCACAGAGTTCAAGTAACAGACACATCTCAACATCAACTGTTCAGAGGAGCCTGTGTGAATCAGGCCTTCATGGTTGAATTGCTGCAAAGAAACCACTACTAAAGGACACCAATAAGAAGAAGAGACTTGCTTGGGCCAAGAAACACGAGCAATGGACATTAGACCAGTGAAAATTTGTCCTTTGGTCTGATGACTCCAAATTGGTGCTTTTTGGTTCCAACCGCCGTGTCTTTGTGAGATGAAGAGTAGGTGAACGGATGATATCCGCATGTGTATTTACCACCGTAAAGCATGGAGGAGGAGGTGTTATGGTGTGGGGGTGCTTTGCTGGTGACACTGTCAGTGATTTATTTAGAATTCAAGGCATACTTAACCAGCATGGCTGCCACAGCATTCTGCAGTGATACACCATCCCATCTGGTTTGGGCTTAGTGGGACTATCATTTGTTTTCAACAGGACAATGACCCAACACACCTCCAGGCTGTGTAAGGGCTATTTTACTAAGAAGGAGAGTGATGGAGTGCTGCATCAGATAACCTGGCCTCCACAATCCCCCGACCTCAACCAAATTGAGATGGTTTGGGATGAGTCGGAGCTCAGAGTGAAGGAAAAGCAACTAACAAGTGCTCAGCATATGTGGGAACTCCTTTAAGACTGTTGGAAAAACATTCCAGGTGAAGCTGGTTGAGAGAATGCTAAGACTGTGCAAAGCTGTCATCAAGGAAAATGGTGGCTATTTGAAGAATCTCAAATATGAAATATTTTTTGATTTGTTTAACACTTTTTTTGGTTACTACATGAATCAATATGTGTTATTTCGTAGTTTTGATGTCTTCACTGTTATTCTACAATGTAGAAAATACGTAGCGCAGCGGTCTAAGGCACTGCATCTCAGTACTAGAGATGTTACTACAGACCCTAGTTCGATTCCAGGCTGTATCACAACTGGTTGTGATTGGGAGTCCCATAGGGTGGTGCACAATTGGCCCAGCGTCGTCCGGGTTAGGGAGCGTTTGGCCGGGGTAGGCCGCCATTGTAAATAAGAATTTGTTCTTGACTGACTTGCCTAGTTAAATAAAGGTTAAATGAACAATACTTTTTTTTTAAATATCCGTCAGTCTACTAATTAACCTATACAAATAGGCCCTATTATATTTCAAAATTAAAATCAAATTTGCTATCCTATACTTGTAATTTGTAGGCCTCATGTGCTGCACCAGAATCACATGTTCTCTTCTGCTTTATCATAGTTTGAACGATGTGCGTAATTCCAGGCCATTTAATACAGTATAATACAATACAGTACAGTAATACAGTTCACACTAAAAAAGATTAGCCTACTGGAACTAGTTTAATTTATTTACCTAAGCTAGCTACATATATGGGTTTTTATGTTTTTATGTCATGCGTAATGTGCAGTAGCCTACAGTATGTCATATATGCATTTGATAATGGCATAATCATTTTGGCTTTTTTGGGCTTGGGATCATTAAATGTCGTTAACGTAGGGCTCATAAAAGGTATTTAATGTATGGCTCATCAGGCTCAGGTAGCATCAGGTTTCAAATCCAGACATATTCATATGCTTTATAATGCGTTTGAATGACACTTCCGGTTTTGGCGGGAAATACCGGGTTACCCGGGAGAAAAGTGATTTATTTCAGGCATGGGACATTTGTAAAATACCGGGAAAATATTAAACCCTAGTGTGGACTGTGCTAGCCTCCTCTGTTAGATCAGCTTGGCCTTGGAATGAGCCTCCCTCCTCACTGGAAGATGATGTTTTCTCTTTCTGTGGTGCATGAGGGAACATCATTATCTGACATATTTCAGTCAGCTGCGGAATGTCACCAAAAATGCAACTGTAAAGCTAAGGTCAAACTCCTTTATAAAATTCATCAGTTTCTTATTAGCTTATTAAATATGACCATGCACTCTGTTGTGTGAACTAAAGTTACTAAAATGCAGTGCATAGGGTTACTCAGTTGCTTTTTGTCTCTAGGCTTACAGTTCATCTGTTGTTGTTGTGTGGTTTGTTGCTTGTGTTTGCATGAGCCATGTCCTATTTTTGGGCATACCACACAGTGTCTCTATTGATGCACAGGTACCTGATCTGAGCTCACTTCCTCCTCTCCTCACTGCCACTTTCTGTTTAAAGGCCAACCATGGTGGTTTCCTGAAACCACAACCCCACAATGCACTTTTAACTTCAAGCAGAAATTTTCATAAATTTCAGCATTTCGTGCACTCATTTGAGACAATTTCCACACTGCCATGTAGGGCTGCACGATATGGACAAATAATCTAGGCCTTATTTTTAACTAAATGTTGCAATTTGGATTTTATTTGCAATATAGATCAAAACACTTGGGTGAACTGTTGGTATCATGGAAATATGTCTAATTCAATAGTTAGAATATAAATTATAGTGGGCACTTTGAATACAGGGTTGTTTGACATGACAACGAATGAAAATGCCAGGGAGGAGTTTATGCGACAGGGTAGGAACCAAAGTGTTAGTCAGTGTTTCCCAGGGGACCCTATAATCTTTGGCTATGTTAAATGTTTCTTCATGTAGCCAACATATTCATGCTTCGCCTATTATTCTATGTCAGAAGATACTGTCGCACAAACAACATGCTGATTTAGGCCTACACCATCACTGGTATCAGGCTGTATTAGCTAGCTACGTTTGCTCTGACTAAGTTCATTTATTAACTAGCTAGCCAGTTAACTAGCGATTAGCAGCTAATACAATTTAGCTAAAACTTGCTAAGAAAAGACTGCAGATGTAAGAAACACAAACTAATAGAGTAATTATAGAACGCTTGTGGATTTATATTAAGAAGCAAAGTGGAAGTAGCATCATTGTCATCAACATTGTTGCATGTGCTGCATTGACCATGTAGACTGAATGGAAGTGTCTCATGGTCAAGCAACAACAAATGTGCTCTTTGAGTGACAGGGGTTGGGACTAGGTCTGTGTGGAAAGCGCCATGGATAGAGAGAGAGTGGAGAGGGATGACTCAAGTTGCGGTTTAAACTACAGAAATGTATGTCACACATGGCATATCACATTTAACAAACCAAGCATTAAAATACCATTATAGAAGGTAAAGTAAAAACCCAAACCGGTCCATGCACTGTATACCAGTATATAGTAAAATATGGTATACCACCCAGCCCTAAAGGACGTAGGCCTTTGTAGATAGTGGGTGAGGATTCAGAGGAACAGCTCCAGTGTTTTGTCTGTGAGAGGGGACCTGAGACTACTGAGGGTGAGTGAAGGTAAGGAGGGGGAGAAAAAGATGGTGGCTGTGGGAATCAAACACAGATGGACAGTAAGCAGGTGAAGGTGTGTGATACTGTAGACTCATAGACTAGACCAGGGATTCCCAACCAGATTCCTTGGTCTATCCACAAGGGGTACTTGAGAACACTCATGAGACCACATGCTTACTGATAAAATGTACATGAGGGGGTACTTCAGGGGTACTCTGGGAAGAGCAAAATTCAGTTGGTGGTACAGTAAGCAAAAAAAGTTGGGAACCAGTGGACTAGACAGAGCCACATACATAGGTTGCTGTTTACACAACCTCACAATGACAGGGGCTCCAGAGTGGCGCAGTGGTCTAAGGCACTGCATCTCAGTGTTAGAGGCGTCACTACAGGCCCTGGTTCGATTCCAGGCTGTATCACAACCGGCCGTGATTGGGAGTCTCATAGGGCGGCGCACAATTGGTCCTGAGTTGTCTGGGTTAGGGTTTGGCCGGGGTAGGCCGTCATTGTAAAATAATAATTTATTCTTCACTGACTTGCCTAGTTAAATAAATGTAAAAAAAAAAAAAGACCAACTTTCTGTTAATACACCAATAACCTTTTTCTGGACAAAGCACTTCTCTCACAGAACACTGTTTAAGCGTCAGTGCTTTATAACACTAACAGACTGGGTGAAATGGAGTATAGGTGGCAGCATAAACGGGGATAGAAAGGGAGAGAGGAAAAAAGAGAAGTCTGGCAAGAGTTGGCGTGTAGATAACGATGAGCTTATTGCTCTGTTCCAGGGATTATACCTGATACTCATTAGCCTACCTCTTTTACGCTGTCACCACACATGCATTTTGTGTGTGTGTACCTGTGTATGTGTGTGTTTTTGGTACTGAAGTCCATCTGGTCTTCCTATGAATATTTGATGTATAAACTGTGTGTGTGTGTACATGTGTGAGGGTGAATGCATACCTGCGTGTGCGTACATACCTGCATGTGTTACGCGTGGTTGTATGTGCACGTGTGCACGTGCTTTTGTGTGTGTGGGAATGACATCCAGTGTGATAATCCCCCCTGGCCTCGCTCAGACTTCCCTGCCCCAAATTATCATTATCATTCCTCCAAGCCTCATCATGCCAGTGATGGAAAATGCACCAGTTAAAACACAATGAGGGGAAAGAGCATAACAAACTCTCCCAGCTTTTGTCATTGGAGATATAGGCTAGGCTACAGTATCATGCACAATGTTGCTGTTTTTGAGTTGGTAATGCAATTAACTGTCATTTCATAAATTAGAGTCAGTCATCAGTCTATGCTACTATGAGAAGGACTGAATATGGTAGGGAAGTTATTTAGGCTCTATTTGGTTATGTAAAAAAGTGTTGGGGTGCCTTTAAAAAAAAAAAAGTATTTTAAAGCATTTGTAAAAACTCATCCAAAGATGTTGTTTGTTGTTATTGAGTGAAAAGGGGGTGGAGAGCATAGCATGCACTGTGGGTCTTTTAGGATAGGTCTGGGTGGAGACATATTGGATCTCACTGTTCTGCACACCGCCCTTATGTGACTCTGTTCAGAGGGGGAGAGAGAGAGGCTCCGTCTGGAAAACATTATTCAAATTCCACAAGGCTGGATTTCTGATGATGTTGGCAAAGAGAGAGGGGGGACAATGGGGGGAGGGGGAGGGAGGGGGGGGTTAAATGATAGTAACTGGAAATCAGAACAGAGGTGGCGGCAGACAATGGGGAGTGCCGTCCTCAAACTGAGACCAGTGACCTTGGCCTTACCAACCCTGTCAGGGGGTGAAGCCACTGTAGGGTGAAAGAGACTGTCAAATAAGTGCACTGCTGCTCCACTCTGTGTGTTCTGTACATGATGGGTTAGGGGATATAGTTATCACTAACACACAGTTACAAAACGTGTGAACAAATGTGTGAACATATAGCCTACAAACATATTGCATAGAAGGGGTAGCAGAGTAATGATATAAGAGAAATGTCTGTGCTGGTGTTATTGTAAGAGAGTGATGCATCTTGTGTTTAATGGACTGTTTTTTTTTTCATGGACGGGAAGAGAGCCAAAGGAGAGGGTTGGGTATGAAATGAATCTTGTTGGTGTGACAGTTCTATTGCTGTCATCTCTTACAAATCTGTCTCAGCTTGTGGGAGAAGAGAAGACGGGAGGGAGGGAGGGAGGGAGGGAAGGAAGGAGGGAGGGAAGAAGGGAGGGAGGGAAATAATGCCCTCAGACCTCAGTCGTGATTTTTGTAACTTTTTTAATATAATTTCAGACCGATTACATGTTTTGTTGACGTCCATGGGCTGTTAGCATATTTTTCCAAACCTTTTGAAATCTTCCTTTTCTTTGCCCTCTATTCTTTGGTCTGGCTCAGACAGCATACTTTCCCTTGTATTTTTCTCTCTCTTTCTTTTTTGGAAGTTGCTCCAGTCCAAATGTGTGACGTGTAAGTGGAGTTACAGCCCGTGTTTCAGATCGGTGGTTTAAGAACTTGCGGACTAGTGGAGAAGAGGATGTTTTCTTGACCTGTCAATGGGACTACCGGGCTGAAGGTGTAAACAAGTTGAACTGCTGGTATTTAGGCTTGATGCTGTGTGTTTTGTCCTCATAGTGTAGCAGGAGGGACTGAGAGAACAAAGAGAGAGAGCGCGAGAGAGAGAGAGAGAGAGAAAGAGGGAGGGAGTGTATTTGTGTGTTTGGAAGAGAGAACCAGACTTACAGAGACAGTATACTGTACTGTGTGCGAGAGAGAGAAGAAGGAGAGAGTAACTGTAATCTGAATCTATTGCACATGGACAGAGAGGCTAACTAGAACACGTAGGGAGTCTTCCTGATGGGGAGGGAGGACCAGTGACTCCAGAGGCACCAAGGACCAGAGAGCGAGATCACCAAACACTAAGCTAGGACAGGATGAGGTACCGAGGCAGGGTAAGATCCTTTTCCCTTCTCTACATGCTGCTCATAACATGTCATAGGTGTGTGTGTGTGTGTGTGTGTGTGTGTGTGTGTGTGTGTGTGTGTGTGTGTGTGTGTGTGTGTGTGTGTGTGTGTGTGTGTGTGTGTGTGTGTGTGTTGCAGAACACACAGAGCAGATGTGTACAGAACATATGGAACATTCCTCTGAAAACCAAGGTAATTTAAGCTCATGTTGGGTTGCCCTCACTGCGACCACAAAGAGGAAAGGGAGACACATTCATCAATCACAAATAATGTACTCAGCATGAGTCAGGGTGTACAGTACAAGTAAAATGTTTGGACACACCTACTCATTCAAGGGTTTTTCTTTATTTGTACTATTTTCTACATTGTAGAATAACAGTGAAAACATCAAAACTATGAAATAACACATATGGAATCATGTAGTAACCAAAAAAGTGTTAACAAATCAAAATATATTTGATATTTGAGAATCTTCAAAGTAGCCACCCTTTGCCTTAATGACAGCTTTGCACACTCTTGGCATTCTCTCAACTAGCTTCACCTGGAATGCATTTCCAACAGTCTTGAAGGAGTTTCCACATATGCTGAGAACTTGCTAGCTGCTTTTCCTTCACTTTATGGTCTAACTCATCCCAAACCATTTAAATTGGGTTGAGGATGGGTGATTGTGGAGGCCAGGTTATCTGATGCAGCACCATCACTCTCTTTCTTGGTCAAATAGCCCTTACTCAGCCGGGAGGTGTGTTGGGTCATTGTAATTTTTGAAAAACAAATGATAGTCCCACTAAGTGCATGGCGTATTGCTGCAGAATGCTGTGGTAGCCATGCTGGTTAAGTGTGCCTTAAATTCGAAATAAATCACTGACAGTGTCACCAGTAAAACACCATCACATCTCCTCCTTCATGCTTCACGGTGGGAACCGCACATGCAGAGATCATCCGTTCACCTACTCTTCATCTCACAAAGACATGGCGGTTGGAACAAAAATTCTGAAATTTGGACTCATCAGACCAAAGGACAGATCTTTACCGGTCTAATGTCCATTGCCCTGTTTCTTGGCCCAAGCAAGTCTCTTCCTCTTATTGGTGTCCTTTAGTACTGGTTTCTTTGCAGCAATTCAACCACAAAGGCCTGATTCATGCAGTCTCCTCTGAACAGTTGATGTGTTGAGATGTATCTGTTACTTGAACTCTGTGAAGCATTTACATATTTGGGCTGCAATTTCTGAGTTGCAGTTAACTCCAATGAGCTTATCCTCTGCAGCAGAGGTAACTCTGAGTTTTCCTTTCCTGTGGCAGTCCTCATGAGAGCCAGTTTGATAGTGCTTGATGGTTTTTGCGCTGCACTTGAAGAAACTTTCAAAGTTCTTGAAATTTTCAGGATTGACTGACCTTCATGTCTTAAAGTAATGATGGACTGTCTGTCAATGGTGTGTGTACTGGGAGCGGAGTCAGGTGCAGGAGAGCAGAGAGTTGTGAACAGGCGCACACTTTATTTAGGCAGGAGAAACCAACAGATGGACACCACTGTG
Organism: Salmo trutta; assembly: GCF_901001165.1. NCBI lineage: Eukaryota > Metazoa > Chordata > Actinopteri > Salmoniformes > Salmonidae > Salmo > Salmo trutta. The sequence goes on along the minus strand of NC_042971.1, from coordinate 39,872,247 downwards.
TCAAAACCTCCATCCAATATGCCAAAGTGTAAAAACGCGCAAACAGTCACAATAATAAAGTACAAACAAATAAACATACCTCGTGAATGAAAAACACGGAATAAATACACACCAGAAATAGCGCGTCAAAAATGACACGTAACACGAAACAATCACACACAGACATGAGGGGGAACAGAGGAATAAATACATGTAGTGTGCAAAAAAAAAAATGCATGAAATGAAATGTACTGTAAGTCGCTCTGGATAAGAGCGTCTGCTAAATGACTTAAATGTAAATGTAAATGGAATGAAAACCAGGTGTGCAGGGAACAAGACAAAATGAATGGATAAATGAAAAATGGAGCGGCGATGGCTAGAAAGCCAGTGACGTTGACCGCCGAACGCCGCCCGAACAAGGAGAGGAGCCGACTTCGGTGGAAGTCGTGTCCTTTTTCTTTGCTTATTTGATCTGTTCTTGCCCTAATATGGACTTGGTCTTTTACCCAATAGGGCTATCTTCTGTATACCAACCCCACCATGTCACAACACAAGCGACTGGCTCAAACGCATTAAGAACGAAATAAATTCCACACATTAACTTTTAAGGCACACCTGTTAATTGAAATGCATTCCAGGTGACTACCTCATGAAGCTGGTTGAGAGAATGCCAAGAGCGCAAATCTGTCATCAAGGCAAAGGGTGGCTACTTTGACAGATCTAAACTCTAAAATATATTTTGATTTGTTTAACACTTTTTTGGTTGCTACATGATTCCATATGTGTTATTTCATAGTTTTGAAGTCTTCACTAGTATTTTACAATGTAGAAAATGTACAAATAAAGAAAAACCCTTGAATGGGTAGGTGTGTCCAAAGTTTTGACTGGTACTGTATGCATTTGGACTAAAGTTGTCCCACCATTACAATGTGTCATCTACATTTCCTGGGACTGATTCTAGGCTCTCCAGGGACATACTGTAACTGGTATTTTTCCACACTGTCCAGTGCTAGCACATCCATGATAGAGAGCCAGCTGTGGAGATGATGTGTGTCCACCCATAGTAGGTTTGTCTGGGGACAGAGGAGAGGGGCACCTTATAAGGAAGAGACTGAGGGGAATCAGCCCAACTGAGCTGACTTAAGGGGCCCAGAGCCAAGTCCAGCTGAAGCCTCCCTGCTGCCTCTCATAGATGCATCATCCACAACCCTTTTGGCTCCATAGGACTACAATACCCTCAACCCTCACTATTATAGGGGTTGTTCAATGTAATTTCGGCAAGCCATGACACCCACCATCTCAGATTGTTCTGAAATTGTTTCTGTAGTAGAAACAGATAAGATAAGCATTCTGGAAACATTATTTTGTTGAAATATAATTTGATCTCTGAGAAATTAAGCGAATTGATTGCTCCCAAATTGGCCATTTTAATTTATAGGATTCATATAATATTACATAATTATAGTACCTAACATCTGATTTGAACCAAACTGTTTTCTAACAATGACTAAAACATGAGGAATCCAAAGAGATGGTCAAAAGCCAACCACAGACCACAAAAAGCCAACCACATTTATCTACACACAATACCTCATAATGACGAATCAAAAACAGTTTTTTAGAACATTTAGAAAATATCTGAAAAATATCACATTTACACAAGTATTCAGACCTTTTACTCAGTACCTTTTTTGAAGCACCTTTGGCAGCGATTACAGCCTTAAGTCTTCTTTGGTATGTCGCTACAAGCTTGGCACACCTGTATTTGGGGAGTTTCTCCCATTCTTCTCTGCAGATCCTCTCAAGCTCTGTCAGGTTGGATGGGGAGTGTCGCTACACAGCTATTTTCAGGTCTCTCCAGAGATGTTTGATCGGGTTCAAGTCCGGGCTCTGGCTGGGCCACTCAAGGACATTTAGAGACTTGTCCCAAAGCCACTCCTGCGTTGTCTTGGCTGAGTATTTAGGGTCATTGTCCTGTTGGAAGGTGAACCTTCGCCCCAGTCTGAGGTCCTGAGCACTCTGGAGCAGGTTTTCATCAAGCAGGTTTTCATCTCTCTGTACTTTGCTCCGTTCATCTTTGCCTCAACCCTGACTAGTGTCACAGTCCCTGCCGCTGAAAAACATCCACACAGCATGATGCTGCCACAACCATGCTTCACTGTAGGGATGGTGCCAGGTTTCCTCCAGACATGACGCTTGGCATTCAGGCCAAAGAGTTCAATCTTGGTTTCATCAGACCAGAGAATCTTGTTTTTCATGGTCTGACAGTCCTTTGGGTGCCTTTTGGCAAACTCCAAGCGGGCTGTCATGTGCCTTTTACTGAGGAGTGGCTTCCGTCTGGCCACTCTACCATAGAGGCCTAATGGGTGGAGTGCTGCAAAGATGGTTGTCCTTCTGGAAGGTTCTCCCTTCTCCACAGAGGAACTCTAGAGCTCTGTTAGAGTGACCATCAGGTTCTTGGTCACCTCTCTGACCAAGGCCTTCTCCCCCGATTGCTCAGTTTGGCTGGGCGGTACCCTTCCCCAAATCTGTGCCTCAACACAATCCTGTCTTTCTCTAAGGCTGTAACTTAACAAAATTTGGAAAAAGTCAAGGGGTCTGAATACTTTTCGAAGCCGCTGTAGTTAATGATCCCTGCCCTACGCCAATCCCAACCCCAACAACGAGTATATAGTATCAGTTCTCTATGTTTAACAATTAGTATGGAGCTGCGGCACGTAGTATTGTTTCTTCATCCTATTTAATGTATTCTTGGTGATGTTTGATTTCCCTGTTCAAAGAAATTAGTCATTGAAGTTGATTTATGTCCCATCCTATATTATGATATTACCACGTTCTGACCACTAGATGGTGCTGTTCCTGCTATTAGTTGATAATTGTTTTATGAACCCCGCCCCTTTCTAAAGGGATAGTTATCCAAATTACAAAATTACATATTGTTTCTTTTTCTTCTGTCTATGAACCAGTAATGTCAGCAATCCATGCCACCCGTGTGAATTGTATGAATGAGTGATGCATGCAATACACTCACAAGCTATCACACACACACCTCATACTCACAAACACATGCACATACACATGTTCACACACTCACACAGCCAACACTGCTGTCACATGTTATAGAGACATTGAACCACTGGACACTTCCCGTTTCACACTGTGTATTTAAATACTGTATCCCTGAGATTCTAATATTTTAGTTACACTTTTTATACACACCACATACAGTGCTGTGAAAAAGTATTTGCCCCCTTCCTGATTTCTTATTTTTTTGCATTGTCACACTTAATTGTTTCAGATCAAAAAACTAATTTTAATATTACACAAAGATAATCCAAGTAAACACAAAATGCAGATTTTAAGTGATGATTTTATTTATTAAGGGAAAAAAGCTATCCGAACCTTCATGGCCCTATGTGACAAAGTAATTGCCCCCCCTTGTTAAATCATGAATTTACTGTGGTTAATCACATGTTTTGGAAAGCTGAGTTCAATTTCACTAGCCACATCCAGGCATGATTACTGCCAGACCTGTTGAATCAAGAAATCACTTAAATAGCACCTGTCTGACAAAGTGAAGTAGGCCAAAAGATCTCAAAAAGCAAGACATCATGCTGCGATCCAAAGAAATTCAGGAACAGATGAGAAACAAAGTAATTGACATCTATCAGTCTGGGTTACAAATCCATTTCTAAAGCTTTGGGACTCCAGTGAACCACGGTGAGAGCCATTATTCACAAATGGAGAAAATTTGGAACAGTGGTGAACCTTCCCAGGAGTGGCCGGCCTACCAAAATTACCCCAAGAGTGCAGCGACAACTCATCCAGGAGGTCACAAAAGAACCCACAACAACATCTAAAGAACTGCAGGCCTCACTTGCCTCAGTTAAGGTCAGTGTTCATGACTCAACCATAAGAAAGAGACTGGGCAAAAATGGCATCCATGGCAGAGTTCCAAGGTGAAAACCACTGCTGACCAAAAATAACATAAAGGCTCGTCTCACTGACGAGACAAAAGTTGAACTTTTTGGAAGGTGTGCGTCCCGCTACATCTGGTGTAAAAGTAACACAGCATTTCAGAAAATGAACATCATACCAACAGTCAAATATGGTGGTGGTAGTGTGATGGTCTGGAGCTGCTTTACTGCTTCAGGACCTGGACGACTTGCTGTGATTGATGGAACCATGAATTCTGCTCTCTACCAAACAATCCTGAAGGAGAATGTCCGGCCATCAGTTCGTGACCTCAAGCTGAAGCGCACTTGGGTTCTGCAGCAGGACAATGATCCAAAACACACCAGCAAGTCCACCTTTTGAATGGCTTAAAAAAAAAAATGAAGGTTTTGGAGTGGCCTAGTCAAAGTCCGGACTTGAATCCGATTGAGATGCTGTGGCATGACCTTAAAAAGGCAGTTCATGCTCAAACCCTGCAATGTGGCTGAATTAAAACAATTCTGCAAAGAAAAGTGGGCCAAAATTCCTCCACAGTGATGTGAAAGACCCATTGCCAGTTATCGCAAACAAAATGATTGCAGTTGTTGCTGCTGAGGGTGGCACAACCAGGTTTAGGGGGCAATTACTTTTTCACATAGGGCCATGAAGGTTCAGATAGCTTTTTTCCCTTAATAAATAAAATCATCACTTAAAATCTGCATTTTGTGTTTACTTCGGTTATCTTTGTGTAATATTTAAATTTGTTTGATCTGTGTCACGACTTCTGACGAAGTTGGTCCCTCTCCTTGTTCGGGCGGCGTTCGGCGGTCGACGTCACCAACCTTCTAGCCATTGCCGATCCACTTTTCATTTTTCTTTTGTCTTGTCTTCCCCCCCCCCCGGCCATGTCCTTATCCGTAATTGTTTGTTGTAGTGCTTGTGCATGGTATGCTGGTATGTACCGGGTTTTGGTTGACCCATTTATTGTATTATTCTGTTGACGGTGGTTTATGGTTATTAAACACAACCGTTATAAATCAGTTTCCGCTCTCCTGCGCCTGACTTCTCAGCCGCCAGTAGCATCGCATTACAATCTGAAACATTTAAGTGTGACAAATGTGCAAACAAATAAGAAATCAGGAAGGGGGCAAATACTTTTTCACAGCACTGTATGTATTTATATACTGGATTCTTGACATAGCTCACTCTAATACATATACTGCTGTACATATTATTCTTAGTATGTTGTGTAGATTCTACAGGTGTACATATAAATTGCATTTTTATTACTGCTGCAGTGTTGTTTGAATTAATCTTTTTTTCAAATGTTTTATTTCATGTCTGTTTCTCTCACTCTCTACCTCTTTACCCCCCATTCTCTTCTCTCTCCCTATCCCTTATTTCACCCTCTCTCTCTGTCTGTCTTACCCTCTTCCCCTCCCTTACTCTCCCTTTCTCCCTTTCTCTCTCCCTCCTCCCCTCCATTATCTCTCCCTCCTTTTTTCCCTCCCTCCCTCCACCTCTTCTCATCTCCCTCCTCTCTCTCCCCATCTCTCCTTCACCCCATCTCTCCATCCCTCTCACTCTCTCTTTTGCTCTCTCCCTCGCTCTCTCTCTCTCTCCCCTTACTCTCCCTTTCTTTTCCCCCTCCTATCTCGCTCCCTCCTTCTTTCCCTGCCTCCCCCTCATCTCATTTCTCTCTCCCCCCTCTCTCCCCATCCCTCCTTCACTCTCTTCCTCCTCTCTCCCCCACCCTCACTCTCCCTTTTCTCTCTCTCCTCCCCCTCTATTCTCTCTCCCTCAGTCTTTCCTTCCCTCTCCCTCCTCATTTCTCTCTCTCCCAGACAGGCCACAGACAGACAGGCAGGCAGTAAGGCAGGCAGACAGACAGATGGAGACACTCTTTAACGATGCTCTGAGTTTAAAGTCTTTGCAATAAGAATTTACCATTCTACGGAGGATGGAAGACAGTGTTTTTGTGTAACTGCAAGGAGAGAATGAAAGGCCATGTTGAAGATGAATTAAGACACTTCCTGTTGCCACAGAAAATCTGAACCTTAACACAGGGCATCCCTATAAATTCACGATTGGTTGTGTGCAAGGACGGTTAGCAAGCTCAATAGCAGTCAACGGGGGCGTCATGGTTATGTGAGAGCTGTAGGTAATGCTTTTCTATGGAAGAAAAGCCTTGTTCTGTGTGGGACCAAGTTTTCACTGTGAAGAATTCATTTCACATGGTCAGATGTAGGCTTGCGTTCATTGGGAGTGTCTGTTGAATGATCCCGTGCTTGAATTTTGTTTAGTCTCAACCGTTCTGCTGATGTCACTCAAAAGCAAATTACGGTCAGGCTTCAAGTGAGGCCTCCTTTTCTTCCATGTAGTGGGGGAGGGGCAAATTAATTCATTGTTCATTTGATTAAGGTTAGGGTTATGTCTAGGGTTAAGGCCCTAACGCTAACCCTAGCTTCATGTTCACTCCCAGCTCAAGCCTAACTCTAGCTTCATGTCTACATTCCGACTCAAGCCTTAACCTAACCTCAATCCTAACCCTAGGGGAACATCACCAAATCCGTTGGTGGCTTCTGATTTCTTTTTTGGATTCCTCATGTCTAATTTATAGTCAAAATCAGATGTTATAGTACGTACTATATTTACTGAATATTATATGAATCCTATAAATTAAAATTACCAATTTGGGTGCAATCAATTAGCTTAATTTCTTAGAGATCAAATTATATTTAAACAAAATAGTGTTGCAGGAATACTAATCTTATCTCTTTTTAACAACAACAACAAACTTTTTCAGAACAATCTGAGATGGAGGGTGTCAAAATCCTATTTCTTGTGCTTTTTGAGGTGGAACAACCCTTAAGGCATTAAAGAATCAATGTGCATTATTTTAAAATGACAATTGAACAGGTAAAAAGTTATGCTTAGAATATAATCTATGCAGAAAAAGATAAGTAATGTTGACATGGAATTGGGCATTATGATTATGGCTTTATATTGCAGGAAAAATCTGTTTCAGGTGTTTGAAAAATGCTAAATTCTTAGAATTTTCCCCCTCCGGACCACCTCCGTTAATCCTCACGTACTTCCCTCTAAAAGAATGGGTGCATGACGCCCCTGACCTAGAGGCTTGTGCTTTTCTGATGAGTACCTACTGCACTTATCTTCTCACTGAGGGCCACAGGACAACAGCAACTAGGCCTACACTACTTGAGAGTCCACTCACAACCCTTTAAAGAGGCAGAATCAAATCAAATCAAAATCAAATCAAATGTATTTATATAGCCCTTCTTACATCAGCTGATATCTCAAAGTGCTGTACAGAAACCGAGCCTAAAACCCCAAACAGCAAGCAATGCAGGTGTAGAAGCACGGTGGCTAGGAAAAACTCCCTAGAAAGGCCAAAACCTAGGAAGAAACCTAGAGAGGAACCAGGCTATGAGGGGTGGCCAGTCCTCTTCTGGCTGTGCCGGGTGGAGATTATAACAGCACATGGCCTAGATGTTCAAATGTTCATAAATGACCAGCATTGTCAAATAATAATAATCATAGTAGTTGTCGAGGGTGCAACAAGTCAGTAACACAAGAGTAAGTGTCAGTTGGCTTTTTCATAGCCAATCTTTGAGAGTATCTCTACCGCTCCTGCTGTCTCTAGAGAGTTGAAAACAGCAGGTCTGCGACAGGTAGGACGTCCGGTGAATAGGTCAGGGTTCCAGCAGGTCTGGGACAACAGGTCCGGGACAGGTAGCACGTCCGGTGAACAGGTCAGGGTTCCATAGCTGCAGGCAGAACAGTTGGAACTGGAGCAGCAGCACGGCCAGTTGAACTGGGGACAGCAAGGAGTCATCAAGGCAGGTAGTCATGAGGCATGGTCCTAGGGCTCAGGTCCTCCGAGAGAGAGAAAGAAAGAAAAAGAGAGAATTAGAGAGAGCATATTTAAATTCACACAGGACACCGGAAAAGACAAGAGAAATACTCCAGATGTGACAGACTGACCCTAGCCCCCCAACACATAAACTACTGCAGCATAAATACTGGAGGCTGAGACAGGAGGGGTCAGGAGACACTGTGGCCCCATCCGATGAAACCCCCGGACAGGGCCAAACAGGTAGGATATAACCCCACCCACTTTGCCAAAGCACAGCCTCCACACCACTGGAGGGATATCTCCAACCACCAACTTACCATCCCGGGACAAGGCCGAGTATAGCCCACAAAGATCTCCACCACGGCACAGCCCAAGGGGGGGCGCCAACCCAGACAGGAAGACCACGTCAGTGACTCAACCTACTCAAGTGACGCACCCCTCCCAGGGACGGCATGGAAGCGCACCAGTAAGCCAGTGACTCAGCCCCCGTAATAGGGGTAGAGGCAGAGAATCCCAGTGGAAAGAGGGGAAACCGGCCAGGCAGAGACAGCAAGGGCGGAAGGCCGAGGCGGCCTTCATCGAGAACCTGCGCCGACGTTTTGGGGTGAACCTCATCTATGTAAATAATCATATCATTATGGAAATATTGGTCCTATTAAAATGATTGTCACATGCTTCGTAAACAGCAGGTGTAAACTAACCCCCCCAAATTATTTTTACAAATAATATAAAAATATACAAATAGAAGAAACGTGTGAGCTAAAGCATTAGAGTTGAGAGAAACACACAAACACCAAAACACACAAAAGACACATTCAATGAAGTTCCTTGAAGACCTGACCCTAAAATACTTCAGTTGTATCCTTCGGAAAATATGACTGCTTCGCTAATCGCTACATATTCATGTGTGTGCGAGAAAGAATTCCTCTGTTTTACTGGCTGCAGGAAGGCCACCTGCAGAAGTGAGTGGGAGAACAATACACTGAGTTAGAGGGGGGCTGGGTTAGAGCGCAGAGTGGAAGTGTCTCCTGGCCTTCCTCTGCTCAAAGTTCTTGGCTACACTCCACTGTTGTCCTTGTGTTGTTTCAAGGATTTTCCACCATTAAGCGTTCAGAGATAACGACCAGTTAATTACCTTAACGAGCCCCTAACGACACCCCTGACAGGGCTGTGTGTTCCCAAAGCACCTGGCCCCATTGTTCCTCCCCTTTGTGTGTGTGTGTGTGTGTGTGCGTGTGCGTGTGCGTTTTTGCATGTGTTTGTATGTGTGTATGTTTGTGGGTGGGGGTCCGTGCATGTGTGAATGTGTGTGTTAGGGGGGGGGGGGGGGGGGGGCTGGCTTACTCTGTTCAAAAGATACAGAAAGTGATCAAACAAACTAGAGTGTATTGGTTGTAGTAGCACTGTGCTGGAATATAGGATGTAGCCTAGCCTTGAGATTCCGGTCTGTACTGCTGGATTATAGTACAGTCATAGCTGGATAATCCACAGTAGGTATATTTTTATTTGTGTGTCTGTTCCCTTGGGATTTTTTTCTGATGGACATGACGGTGAACTTCTCTGGATATTAATTCCTGTCATGTTTGCCATCCGTGTACCAGTGTTTACATGTACACACACCTCTTTAGCAGCATTGGTCAGACCCTGACTGGAGCTATGGCCTGTATTTACTGTATATACATCCCAATACACTATCTCACAATCACACAATAGAGGAGCTTAGAGACACTGTTTATATTAGGGATTCTTGAAATGTCATCATTGTTTGATTTGTGTTCTGCATGTCTGAACGTCCTGTGTGCTTTCCTCTGGTTGATATGGTTGTTCCTGACAAGCCTCTTGTGGAGGTGTTTATTTGCAGTGCTGTTGTCGGTATACACTCAATCCCAACTCGACCCTCTGCCCAACCCTCCATGCACTTGTGTTGATCTAAGAGGTTACGTAAGCAATATGGGGAAAATACTCCAAGCCTATCAGGGGGCAAGGTGAGGATTTTAACATATTGCTTATACCTGTCAAATTCTATCGTGTCTAGATGAAGTGCATATTGGTAGGGCCAAGGGGTCAATTTGGGTTATGTGTATCTGGGGAAAGAGCAGCAGGCAATGAAGCCCCCCGCTCTTCTCACCCCATCCCTCTCTATCTCTCTCTCTCTCTCTTTCTAGGAGGTGGGAGGTGAGGGCAGAGTTCATCTAGTTATGGAGAGTACTCTTACAGCACGTGACAGGGTGGGGGTGCAGGACTTTGTCCTGCTGGAGAACTACACCAGCGAGGCGGCCTTCATCGAGAATCTGCGCCGACGTTTTGGGGAGAACCTCATCTATGTAAATAATCATATCATTATGGAAATATTGGTCCTATAAAAATGATTGTCACATGCTTTGTAAACAGCAGGTGTTAACTAACCCCCCCAAATTATTTTTACAAATAATATAAAAATATAAAAATAGCACGAGAAAGGAATAAATACACAATGAGTATTCAGACCCTTTGACTTTTTCCACATTTTGTTATGTTACAGCCTTATTCTAAAATGGATAAAATCGTTTTTTCCCCTCATCAATCTACACACAATACCCCATAATGACAAAGCAAAAACAGGTTTTTAGAAATGTTAGCAAATGTATTTCAAATAAAAAAAACGGGAACATCACATTTACATAAGTATTCAGACCCTTTACTGAGTACTTTGTTAGCCTAGAGCCTTCTTGGGTATTTCATTTTTTTAGATATTTTTTTAACCTTTATTTAACTAGTCAAGTCAGTTAAGAACAAATTCTTATTTACAATGATGGCCTAAGAACAGTGGGTGCACTGCCTTGTTCAGGGGCAGAACTATAGATTTTTATCTTATCAGCTCGGGGATTCGATCTAGCAAACTTTCAGTTACTGGCCCAACGCTCTAACCACTGGGCTACCTGCCGGTATGACGCTACAAGCTTGGAAAACCTGTATTTGGGGAGTTTCTCCCATTCTTCTCTGCAGATCCTCTCAAGCTCAATCAGGTTGGATGGGGAGCGTCGCTGCACAGCTATTTTCAGGGCTCTCCAGAGATGTTCGATGGGGTTCAAGTCCGGGCTCTGGCTGGGCCACTCAAGGACATTCAGAGACTTGTCCCGAAGCTGCTCCTGCGTTGTCTTGGCTCCGTCCTTGGGTCGTTGGCCTGTTGGAAGGTGAACCTTCGCTCCAGTCTGAGGTCCTGAGCGCTCTGGAGCAGGTTTTCATCAAGGATCTCCCTGTAGTTTGCTCCGTTCATCTTTCCCTCCATCCTGACAAGTCTCCCAGTCTCCACTGAAAAACATTCCCAGAGCATGATGGTGCCAGCACCATGCTTCACCGTAGGGATGGTGCCAGGTTTCCTCCAAACGTGACGCTTGGCATTCAGGCCAAAGAGTTCAATCTTGGTTTCATCAGATCAGAGAATCTTGTTTCTCATTGTCTGAGAGTCCTTTAAGTGCCTTTTGGCAAACTCCAAGCGGGCTGTCATGTGCTTTTTACTGAGGATTGGATTCCGTCTGGCCACTCTACCATAGAGGCCTGATTAGTGGAGTGCTGCAGAGATGGGAGAACCTTACAGAAGGACAACCCTCTCCACAGAGGAACTCTAGAGCTCTGAGTGACCATCGGGTTCTTGGTCACTTCCCTTACCAAGGCCCTTCTCCCCCGATTGCTCAGTTTGGCCGGGCGGCCAGCTCTAGGAAGAGTCTTGGTGGTTCTATACTTCTTCCATTTAAGAATGATATAGAGGCCATTATGATCTTGGGGACCTTCAATGCTGCAGACATTTTTTTGTACCCGTCCCCAGATCTGTGCCTCAACACAATCCTGTTTTGGAGCTCTACGGACAATTCCTTTGACCTCATGGCTTGGTTTTTGCTCTGATATGCACTGTCAACTGTGGTACCTTATATAGACAGGTGTGTGCCTTTCCAAATCATGTCCAATCAATTGAATTTACCACAGGTGGACTCCAATCAAGTTGTAGCAACATCTCAAAGGTGATCAATGGAAACTCGATGCACCCTAAGCTCAATTTCGAGTAACATAGCAAAGGGTCTGACTACTTCTGTAAATAAGGTATTTCAGTTTTTTTATTTTTAATACATTTGCAAAAAATAAAATATTTTGCTTTGTCATTATGGGTTATTGTGTGAAGATTGATGATGACATTTTTTTACTTAATCAATTTTAGAATAAGACTGTAACATAAAATGTTGAAAAAGTAGGGATAAAGTGACTAGGCAACAGGATAGATAATAAATAGTAACAGCAGCGTATGTGATAATCAAAGGACTTAGTGCAAAAAGTGTCAATGCAGATAAATCGTTAACCAATAGCTAACCTGACTAACTATTTAGCAGTCTTGTGGTTTGGGGTTAGAAGCTGTCCAGGGTCCTGTTGGTTTCAGACTTGGTGCATCGGTACTGCTTGCCTTGCGGTAGCAGAGAGAACAGTCTATGACTTGGGTGGCTGGAGTCTTAGAAAATGTTTAGGGCCTTTCTTTGACACCTCCTGGAGGTCCTGGATGGCAGATAGCTCGGCCCCAGTGATGTACTGGGCCATAGGCACTACCCTCTGTAGCGCCTGCAGTCGGATGCTAAGCGGTTGCCATACCAAGCAGTGACTTTTTGAGGATCTCAGGGCCCATGCCAAATCTTTTCAGCATCCTGAGGGGGAAGAGGTGTTGTCGTGCCCTCTTCACGACTGATCCTACATAGCTTCACATAATGTTTGGTTAAGGTTGATTTTATGTCAGTGTTTGAGGGGTTGGTGACGGCAGTGTATGGCTCTTGTCTCCCTGTATCAGACCTACATAGGGTCAGTGTTGGTGTCAGTGAACCCCAACAAGGACCTGGAGATCTACTCCAAGGCTCACATGGAGCGCTACCGAGGGGTCAGCTTCTACGAGATATCACCCCACATGTGAGTCACCCTCTGACCCCTGACCCCTGATCCTGAACCTCTCTCTGACCAAGCAGGACCAGCATGTATGTGCAGATGTCTTTATGTACATACAGTAGGCCTACATATGAATCTGCATTGGGTACAATACATTTACAGTATGTATTGTGTGTTTGTTATATGATCGTGATCCACTGTATGTGAAAACACCAGTATGAGCTGGATCATTAGCTAATATCATGTTTGTATCCCACCCCTCTGTTTCTCTATCCTGTAGCTATGCGGTGTCAGACAACACGTACCGGGCCATGCGGACTGAGAGGAGGGACCAGTGTATCCTGATCTCTGGGGAGAGCGGAGCAGGGAAGACTGAGGCCTCCAAGAAGATCCTCCAGTACTACGCCACTACCTGCCCTGTCGCTGACCGCATGAGTACGCTCCGGGACTGCCTGCTGCAGTCCAACCCTGTTCTGGAGGTACGGTATACCCCCCGCCCCCTCCCAAGATCCCCTGCCAAGGATCTCCATGAGCACCTCTAAGGCTCTGGAGGAGGAAGGACATTTATAGCAGGGGTACTGAGACTGGTGTAACACCAATGAGAGAAATTAATGGCCCACTACAAAATCATGTTGCTTCAAACAGGTGCATCTATTTGTGGATGAGAGAAATCATGTTGATACATTGCATATTTTGAACCAATCTCTGACAAAACAATAACAATAGATACATCCTGCTGTGAACATGCTATTACTGTACTGTTAATGTTTCCTATCGCTCAGCTGTGTTTGATCTTATCTCTGTTGTTCCCCTCACTCCCTTCTCTCTCTCTACAGGCTTTTGGTAATGCCAAAACACTGCACAATGACAATTCCAGCCGGTTTGGCAAATACATGGATGTCCAGTTTGACTTCAGGGTAAGCCTTTTGTTCTTCCTTCCTGGGTTAAGGGATTTTCCTCACATAAGTCTACTATCGCTGATACTCATGCCATCCCACCATACTGTCTCTAAAACACACCATTCCATCAAAAGATTGTGCATAACTAAAACATGTTGCATTCAGGCCTTACCATACAGCATGCCTTACTATGAGTCTAAGTCATGAGGGCATAATTCAGCTCAAAGACGATTTATAGTCATTCCGCATCTGCATTGGCCGTACAGCATTTACTGTGATGCGGCCTCTGCAGAAGTCAGGGCATTCATACTTCTTGCGCTTTGTGGAGCAGAGCTGTTGTGAAGGAAGTTGTCAAGGAAGTGAGTTTGTGTTTATATTGTGCTACACCCTCCGTATGGAGCCGCCAGACCGCATTACCGGATCAAGCATAAATCGGCTTTAAAGCAGCTCTAGTAGGACCACACTCAGCAGTACCTTGACTGTCCCTGTTCCTAACCTCCCCTAGGGGGCGCCGATAGGAGGCCACATCCTCAACTACCTGCTGGAGAAGTCCCGTGTTGTGCACCAGAACCACGGCGAGAGGAACTTCCATATTTTCTACCAGCTGCTCGAGGGAGGAGAACAAGACCTTCTCAGCAAGCTGGGACTGGAGAGGAATGCCCAGAAATACCAATACCTGGTCAAGGTGTGTGTGTGTGCGTGTGTGTGTGTGTGTGCGTGTGTGTGCGTGTGTGTGTCTGTGCGCAGTTATTTGATCAGTGATGTCCTGTTCCTCTCAGGGTTGCTGTCCTAGGGTGAGCTCCATCAATGATAAGAATGACTGGAGAACAGTGAGGAAGGCCCTGACCGTCATCGGCTTCCATGAGGATGAGGTGGAGGTTAGAGACATTTTAGTGTATAATAATACTGCATACCGTTTTTCACTGCAAACAATTTTCACTCAACCCAAAGTTTCACCATGAAGAATGAGAAGGTCATGGTTTAAATGTCTGTTCACTCTTCTTCTTTAGGATCTGTTGAATATAATCGCCAGTGTCCTCCATCTTGGGAACACTCAGTTTGGAGAAGGAAAGAATGGGGAAAACCAGATCACCACTGAGCCACAGCTCAAATACCTGTCCAAGGTTGGAGCTATGAAGATGAACGATACCCTCCACACACACACACACACACACACACACACACACACACACACACACACACACACACACACACACACACACACACACATTTCCCATTCTAAAGGCAGATGTTGATGTTGTCCTGCTTGTTCTGCAGCTGCTAGGTGTGGATGGAGCAGCACTGAGAGAGGCTCTCACTCATAAGAAAATCACTGCCAAAGGGGAGGAGGTGAGTGTCTATGGTGGGCTGTTTCACTTGATACAGAACTATGCCTGGTAATATAATATAGTTTAATATCCCACTTACAAACAAGTAATACAGTATGCCTTTGATGTGTATAGCATGCATATTTAGATTTTGGTTTTAAAGAGAGGGTACTGATACAGTTCAGCTGAGCCCATAGGATAACACTAAAGCTAACATTAAATTATTTTGCATCTCTAATGTATGTGTGTGTGTGTGTGTGTGTCCCAGATGATAAGCCCGTTGAGTTTTGAGCAGGCTGTGGCAGCCCGTGATGCCTTGGCCAAAGCGGTGTATGGCCGAGCCTTCACCTGGCTGGTGGTGAAGATCAACCAGTCTCTGGCATTCAAGGTCTCACACAAACATCACTCATGATAGCTAGCTAGCAAAACAATTTGCTTTTTTGGACATAGTTACTGCTCCTCTTTTTGCTAGCTACATAATGCTGCTTCCTACCTCCAAAATTGAGTGTATTGTGTGCTGTCTATCTGCAGGATGATGTGTACAACAGCAGTAAAGGCTCGTCATCGGTCATAGGACTGCTGGATATCTATGGCTTTGAGGTCTTCCAGCACAATAGGTACCAGAACAAATGTTAGCTCATTTATTCAGTGCATAAATATGTGTTGTATAGCAATGTGCTGTACATTATGTAATTGTTTGGCTATGACTAAATTCAAGAATCACTCACCGATCTTAAATGAGTTCTAAATGTCGATTAAACCAGGTTAATGTTTCTCTCCAGGTCTCATAAAATGTATCCTAAAGACCTGCGTACCTGTACCTTGAGAGGCGCCCAAATTGAGCTTGTGGCCCATTATAAGTATCTAGGTATTTGGGTTGACGGTAAACTGTCCTTTAAAACACACATTGATAAACTGCCAAAAAAATTGCGAGTAAAGATTTGGTTTCCTGTATAGAAATAAATCCTGTCTCACTTTTGAAAATAGGAGGAAGATTGTTCAAGCAACACTCCTCCCAGTAATTGATTACGGCGACTCCATCTACATGCACGAGCAGATTCTGTTTTAAAACCTGTTTCAAATCTACCACTCAGCCTTGTGTTTTATCACTAGCACGTATCACCACGTCTGTAATTTAAGTCCTGTCTGAATCTGCTATGTCGGTCATTTGTACATCGCAGAAGAGTAATAATTCCAGCTGCAAAACACCTACTGTTTTTGGACTAACTCCAAGGTCCTCTGATAATACTACTCCTGTGTGAATCGACATCACTGTCTTTTCAAAATGTCTGAGTTTGAGAGGTGTTGCCTGCGGTTTGAGCAACAAAACAATAATTGATTCGATAAATTGATGCTTTAAACGAAGTGCTGCGTATAGCGTATATATGAAGGTCTACATGTGTCAACTTTCACAGTCAATGATTTTGTTTATACGTTTAGTGTCGTTGAATTGAACATAAATACATATTGTTCCTATTTAATACAACCCTTGCAGCATTACAATTGAGCCAAACTTTTGGATTTACCAGTTCACTTTCTCATCCATAACCTAAAAACACATCTCAAGTGCAAGTGTGCTGTTTAGCTCACATCTGCAGGCTGGGGGGCATTTAGGACATCTTCTATTGCAGATCGCTAAAATATCCTAATCTGATTATGATCACATTTCTGCAATTAAAATATTATGGCAACACTATTCACTGTTCACCTGGACATGTTGATATACAGTGCTTTCAGAAAGTATTCATACCCCTCGATTTATTCCACATTTTGTTGTATTACAGACAGAATTCTAAATGTATTAAAAATATTTACCTCATCCATCTACACACAATACCTCAAAGTGAAAACATGGTTTTTAGAAATGTTTGCTAATTTAAAAAAAATAACAAACAGAAATACCTTATTTACATAAGTATTCAGACCCTTTGCTATGAGACTTGAAATTGAGCTCAGGTGCTTCCTGTTTCCATTGATCATCCTTGAGATGTTTCTACAACTTGATTGGAGTCCACCTGTGATAAATTCAATTGATTGGACATGATTTAGAAAGGCACACACCTGTCTATATAAGGTACCACAGTTGACAGTGCATGTCAGAGCAAAAACCAAGCCATGGGGTCGAAGAAATTGTCCGTTGAGCTCCGAAACAGTTTTGTGTCGAGGCACAGATATGGGGAAGGGTACCAAAACATTTCTGCAGCATTGAAGGTCCCCAAGAACACAGTGGCCTTCATCATTCTTAAATGGGAGAACTTTAGAACCACCTAGACTCTTCCTATAGCTGGTCGCTTGGCCAAACTGAGCAATCGGGGGAGAAGGGCCTTGGTCAGGGAGGTGACCAAGAATCGGATGGTCACTCTGACAGAGCTCCAGAGTTCCTCTGTGGAGATGGGAGAACCTTCCAGAAGGACAACCATCTCTGCAGCCCTCCATCAATCAGGCCTTTATGGTAGAGTGCCAGACATTAGCCACTCCTCAGTAAATGGCACGACAGCCCATTTAGAGTTTTCCAAAAGGCACCTAAAGACTCTAAGACCATGAGAAACAAGATTCTCTTCTCTGGTCTGATGAAACCAAGATTGAACTCTTTGGCCTAAATGCCAAGCGTCACATCTGGTGGAAACCTGGCACCATCCCTACAGTGAAGCATGGTGCTGGCAGCATCATGCTGTGTGGATGTTTTTCAATGGCAGCAACTGGGAGACTAGTCAGGATTGAGGCAAAGATGAACTGAGCAAAGTACAGAGAGATGAAAACCTGCTTGATGAAAACCTGCTCCAGAGTGCTCAGGACCTCAGACTGGGGTGAAGGTTCACCTTCCAACAGGACAACGACCCTAAGCACACAGCCAAGACAACGCAGGAGTGGCTTCGGGACAAGTCTCTGAATGTCCTTGAGTGACCCAGCTAGAGCCCGAACTTGAACACAGTCTAACATCTCTGGAGAGACCTGAAAATAGCTGTGCAGCAACTCTCCTAATCCATCCTGAGCTTGAGAGGATCTGTAGAGACGAATGGGAGTAACTCCCCAAAAACAGGTGTGCCAAACTTTGTAGTGTCATACCCCAGAAGACTCGTGGATGTAATCGCTGCCAAAGGTGCTTCAACAAAGGACTGAGTAAAGGGGTTCAATACTTATGTAAATGTGATATTTCAGATATTTTCTAAAATGTTCGAAAAAACTGTTTTTGCTTCGTCAGTATGAGGTATTGTGTGTAGATAAATGAGGGGGAAAAACAATGTAATCAATTTTAGAATAAGGCTGTAACATAACAACATTTGGAAAAAGTCAAGGGGTCTGAATACTTTCTGAATGCACTGTATATTTGTTTCTACTGCCCTTTTGAATGTAATATTATTTATTTGAAGCGCTGTAACTAATTTTGTAGTGATCATGCTTAAATTTGTTGCTCACATTACTTTAACTGTTGTTCTCAGAGCACCATTGGAAATGAGACCCTGTTATCAATGGGTTCCCCTGGTTAAATAAAGGCTAATGAATAAATAAAAAACATTGTAGCACAGTTGTTTTGTGCCATATTTTTTACCCTAACCATCTCCCTGTAGTTTTGAGCAGTTCTGCATCAACTATTGCAATGAGAAGCTGCAGCAGCTGTTCATTGAGCTCACCCTCAAGTCTGAGCAGGAGGAGTACGAGGCAGAGGGCATCACTGTGAGTCAGGGAGGGGTACTCAGAGAAAGAGAGGCGGGGTTTCATTCAAATACACAAAACAAGAATTGAGGTATACTAAGAAAACCTATTGTCATGTAGTGATGAAGGTGTAGTTCGGTAATGATACTGTGTATTTCAGTGGGAGCCGGTGAAGTACTTCGACAACAAGATAATCTGTGACCTGGTGGAGGAAAAGCACAAAGGCTTGATCTCCATCCTGGTGAGAATGACTGACATTCACTTCAGTTTAGTAGTGTATCTGACTCACTTTAGCCTTTCACCTCTCTCTAATATGGCTCTCCTTCTGTCCTCTCCCTGTCTCTAGTTGAATGTTAAGGTATAAATGTGTTTTAGGATGAGGAGTGTTTGAGACCAGGGGAGCCCAGCGATATCTCCTTCCTCGAGAAGCTTGAGGACACTTTGGGAGGCCATGCCCATTTTGTCACGTGCGTCTTTTTTACACAAAACACATGCACAAAACACATGCACAAAACACATGCACAAAACACATGGGTGCCTTCACAGTTTGTTTGTGTATTTGCACCATGTTCCAAATATGTTTTTGTGTGTATATTTGTGGTTCTGTATCTAAGATATGATTTGTCTCTGTATGTCTGTCAGTCACAAGTTGGCGAATGCAAAGACTCGCAAGGCAGTGAGCAGAGAGGAGTTCAAACTGATTCATTACGCAGGAGAGGTCAACTACAGTGTCAATGGTGAGCTAGCTAATCAATCTGGCAATAGTGTAACTGCAGAAAATAATTAACTGATTTCATCCTCACATACTGTTTGTAATATTTTGTGTTCATCTGCATCAAAGGGTTTCTGGACAAGAACAAGGACCTTCTCTACAGAAACTTGAAAGAGGCGAGGCTGGAGCAACAATAGAGATATGAGAACACACAAACCACACACACACACTCACCACACAATTACTACAGGTTTCACATGATCTCTCTCGGAATTCCCACACATGGTTTATGTGTGTACACTCCAGTAGGTATAGAGTGTTGCAGATGTTTTGGTGTGTTGTGTTTACATGGTTCTGTGGTGTGCTTTCTCTGTCCAGGTCATATGCCAGTCAGCTAGCCAGGTCCTGAGTCAATGCTTCCACAGAGAGGAAGTGACTGACCAAAAACGCCCAGAAACGGTGAGATATATATATATATACACACACATACACACACAGATGCAAGCACGCACACTCACCACACACCACACACCACACACCACACACACACACACACACACACACACACACACACACACACACACACACACACACACACACACACACACACACAGTTTGATATGTCACCTCTCTGCTTCCCTCTGTAGGCTGCCACTCAGTTTAAGAACAGCCTGGCCAAACTTATAGAGATACTGATGTCCAAGGATCCATCCTATGTGCGCTGTATCAAACCCAACGATGCCAAGCAGTCAGGTAATCATACACCCTGTGAAGTCAATCAGTCCAATCAATCAATCAGTCAATTAAATATTCTCACTCTCCCCAGGGAGGTTTGATGAGGCTCTAGTCAGACACCAAGTCAAGTATCTGGGTCTGATGGAGAACCTGAGGGTCAGGAGAGCTGGGTTTGCCTACCGCCGACACTACGAAACCTTCCTTCAGAGGTGTGTGTGTGTGTGTGTGTGTGTGTGTGTATTATGCCACTCTGTTTACATGTTTCTATAACCACAGTTTCTATATTAACTATATACATTTCTGTAACCACAGTTTCTATATTAACTATATGTATTTCTGTAACCACAGTTTCTATATTAACTATATACATTTCTGTAACCACAGTTTCTATATTAACTATATACATTTCTGTAACCACAGTTTCTATATTAACTATATACATTTCTGTAACCACAGTTTCTATATTAACTATGTAGATTTCTGTAACCACAGTTTCTATATTAACTATATACATTTCTGTAACCACAGTTTCTATATTAACTATATGCATTTCTATAACCACAATTTCTGTATTAACTATATACATTTTTGTAACCACAGTTTCTATATTAACTATATACATTTCTGTAACCACAGTTTCTATATTAACTATATGCATTTCTATAACCACAGTTTCTGTATTAACTATATACATTTTTGTAACCACAGTTTCTATATTAACTATATACATTTCTGTAACCACAGTTTCTATATTAACTATATGCATTTCTATAACCACAGTTTCTGTATTAACTATATACATTTTTGTAACCACAGTTTCTATATTAACTATATACATTTTTGTAACCACAGTTTCTGTATTAACTATATACATTTCTATAACCACAGTTTCTGTATTAACTATATACATTTTTGTAACCACAGTTTCTGTATTAACTATATACATTTTTGTAACCACAGGTACAAGTCTCTGTGTCCCGGGACGTGGCCTAACTGGCAGGGCAGACTGGCTGATGGAGTAGCCACTCTTGTCCAACACCTCGGCTACAAACCAGAGGAATACAAACTGGGCAAGTAGGTACACACAGAGAGAGAGGGGAGGGAGGGAAGTAAGGGGACATACATTTCCCTTAGTCATGTTGTGAGGAGAAACATGAGACAGTATGTTGTTGATGTATAATTGCCTATCTCTTTGCAGGACCAAGATCTTCATCCGCTTCCCTAAGACTCTGTTCAGCACTGAAGATTCCCTGGAAGCCAGGAGGCCTGCCCTCGGTGAGACTATACAGCAGGGAAGATGATGACAAGGCCATTTGTGGGAAATGAATGTAATTCATGTAATTAGCTAGGAGAATAACACAGATCATGATAAACAGCAGAGTAGCAGTGGAAAACAGGGATCTGCCCACTTGGTCAACTAAGCAGCAGCATGAGGATGGATAATACAGTAAGGTAATGGAATTATACTGAACAAAAATATAAACACAACTTGCAACAATTTCAAAGATTTTACAGAGTTACTGTTCATATAAGGAAATTAGTCAATTGAAATTAATTAATTAGGCCCTAACCTATGGATTTCGCATGACTGGGCAGGGGTGCAGCCATGGCTCCCACCCACATAGGGAGCCAGGCCCAGCCAATCAGAATGAGTTTATCCCCACAAAATGGCTTTATTACAGACAGAAATAGCCCAGAACCTCCTTAGCACACCTCCCCTCAGACAATTCCGCAGGTGAAGAAGCCGGATGTGGAGGTTCTGGGCTGTCGTGGTTTCAGGTGGTCTGCGGATGTGAAGCCAATTGGAGGCAGCTTATGGTAGAGAAATTAACATTCAATTCTCTGGCAATCTCTCTGTTGGACATTCCTGCAGTCAACATGCCAATTGAACGCTCCCTCAAAACTTGAGACATCTGTGGCATTGTGTTGTGTGAGAAAACTGCACATTTTAAAGTGGCCTTTTATTGTCCAAAGCACAAGATGCACCGGTGTAATGATCATGCTGTTTAATCAGCTTCTTGATATGCCACACCTGTCAGGTGGATGGATTATCTTGGCAAAGGAGAAATGCTCACTAACACTAACAAATGTGTGCACAAAATTTGAGAGAAATAAGCTTTTTGTGCCTATGGAACATTTCTGGGATTTTTTATTTGAATGAAACATGGAACCAACACTTTACATGTTGCATTTATATTTTTGTTCAGTGTAGGATCCAATTAAACATTTCTGTTCTGTGGTCCAATCATTTTGTCTCCTCTGTTCCTGTTCTCTGCTCTAGTTCTCACCCTACAGACCTCATGGAGGGGTTACAGAGAGAGGGCCAAGTACCTCCGCATCAGACATGCAGGTGAGGGTCTGGATCAAAGAGCTCACACTATTTCTCTGCTTCTCAATTACTGCTTCCTGAAGCAGTTACTCTGTAGCCACTTTCTTGATATCTGCTGAATCTATGAATGAAGTAATGCAAAGGACATTACTTTGTTGTTTGTTCTTATGAGCTCTGCACAGTTGTAGCTTGTTGTGGTGTGTCTGTGACATGACTGATTGTGTCCTCTATCCATCTATGCATCTATCCATCTATCTATCTATTAGTTGTAGTGATCCAGTCTGCGTGGAGAGGGATGAAATCCCGCCAGAGGGCCAGGCGTCGCAGACACGCTGTGGACATCATACGCAAGTTCATCAAAGGCTTCATCTACCGCCACTACGAGCGTTGTCCAGAAAACGAGTACTTCCTGGACCATCAGCGTTTCTCCTTCCTGATGATGCTCTTCAGGAACTCACCTAAGAATGTCCTGGACAAAAGCTGGCCCATCCCCCCACCTAGCCTCACTGAGGTACTGCAACCAGCCCAACAACACTCCACACAAAACTCACTGAGGTACTGCAACCAGCCCAACAACACTCCACACAAAACTCACTGAGGTTCTGCAACCAGCCCAACAACACTCCACACAAAACTCACTGAGGTACTGCAACCAGCCCAACAAAACTCCACACAAAACTCACTGAGGTACTGCAACCAGCCCAACAACACTCCACACAAAACTCACTGAGGTACTGCAACCAGCCCAACAACACTCCACACAAAACTCACTGAGGTACTGCAACCAGCCCAACAACACTCCACACAAAACTCACTGAGGTACTGTAACCAGCCCAACAACACTCCACACAAAACTCACTGAGGGACATTAAGCGTAAGCCAAGGGGTGATGGTGCAATGCATCTGACTGTTGTCAATGTTTTATTTGTATCTGTCCCTATGTCTGTGTAGGCGTCAGAGCACCTGTGCAGGCTGTGTATGCAGAACATGATGCACGCCTACTGCAGGAGGATCCAGCCAGAGTGGAAGAAACAAGTAGGCTACTCTACTGTCTGTTACTGTCACCTGACGGGAACACATAGGAAGGATATTTCTGTCCTCTTTCTATTCATTTTTTAAATCTCACACTCTCTCTCTCTCGCTCTGTGTCTCTCTGTCTGTGTGTCTCTCTGTCTGTGTGTCTCTTTCTCTGTGTCTCTTTCTCTGTGTCTCTTTCTCTGTGTCTCTTTGTCTCTGTGTCTCTCTATCTGTGTGTCTCTTTCTCTGAGTCTCTTTCTCTTTGTCTCTGTCCACAGTTCTCCATTCTTTCTCCCTCTGTCTCTCTCTCCAACCTCACTCTACAGGCATCTCTTCTGTCCTCTTTCTATAGATGGAGCAGAAGGTGGTAGCCAGTCAGATATTCAAGGACCAGAAGGACAGCTATCCCCAGAGTGTCCCTAAGCTGTTTGTGGCCTCCAGACTAAGTAGGGTCCACTCACTAACACAGTGTGCACACACTTCCAAACTTCACAGACCACGTACTTGACAAACACACCACTGACAGATGTTCTCTCCTGTATACAGACAATGAGGAGTTCAACCTCAAAGTGATACAGACTCTGGGCAATGACAAAGTGAAGGTGAGTAATATGATATTGTAATACTATTCCTCTGTAGTGTTTGTGAGACAGTGTTTGTGACCCCTGTCTCACGTTGTTGGCTGAGCAGTTTAATCCTGCTAATTGTCTGTTTGCTGTGTACATCATCTTTACAATGTCATGTATTGCTTTGAATCAGTATTTACACAGTTAGACTTCAAACTTTGGGTTTTTATGACAACCCCTCCCTCTTTCTGTGTCTCTCCCTCTCTCTCTGTCATTCTCTCTCTTTCTCTCTCAATCCCTCTCTTTTTCTATCTGTCTGTGTCAGTATGGAATTGAGGTGACTAAGTATGATAGGAGGGGTTACAAGGCACGGCCTCGCCTGCTGCTCCTCACCTCCTCCTTCGCCATGCTGGTGGCCGAAGCCAAGCTGAAGCAGAGGATCGACTATGCAGCCCTGAAGAGTGAGTCTCTGCTGGGGGCCATAGGGAATTGAGGGGCCAGGGGTGGTCGGCCAGGGGTGGGGGGGTGTAACCTTGGTTATGAGGTAGTTGTAGTGTATGTGTCCAGTGTATAACACGGTTCTTCTCTTTCCAGGCATCTCTGTGAGTTCTCTCAGTGATGGGTTCATGGTTCTCCATGTGCCCAGTGAGGACAACAAGCAGAAGGTAACAGGATGACCTCATCCTGGTTATTCTATCTAGCAGTTGTCATGGTGACTTACTGCCATGGTGCCATAAAGTACAGTACCTCTGACCCCTTGTCTGCCCTGTAGAGTGATGTGGTGCTCCAGTGTGATCATTTGATCGAGGTGGTGACCAAGCTGGCCACTATGGCGGACAAGAAGATCAAGGTCAACATGAGCCAGGACAGGTGAGTTTGGCTCCTCTGATCATCTGGACACTGGATAGCTTCATCAGAGTATCTTTGAGAGCCTGCTGACATTTGTCAACCCATTCCAACTGTCATCCACTGTTAGTGATCATAATAGTTATCTTTTATCCCCTCTTCTCTCTCATCCCCTTCCCTCCTTTCCTACTCTCCTCCCTCTGGTCCTCTCCTCCTGTCTGTTCCTGTGTGCAGTATTAAGTTTGCAGTGGCTCAGGGGAAAGAGGGGGTCATTGACTTCACCAGTGGACCAGAGCTGAAGGTGGCCAAAGGCAAGAAAGGACACCTGCTAGTGGTGAGTAAGGGGACGGAAGAGACATATTATTATGAGGACAGCAGGGCTGAGGAAGGGAGGATGAGAAAGGGGGATAGAAGAGAAGAGAGGACTTGTAGATGGAGGACTGGGATTGTAAAATGGAAAGCAGTAGAGTTTAAAGATAGCCACCTCTTTCGTCTTTATATTTTCATTGGAAGTTTTGACCAATAATCCACATTAGGTAATAACAATGACGCCATTTGTGAATGGACTTGTTTTGCAGACGGCTCCTAAACTCAACCCATGATGATGATGGGAAGTAATGGCCGCCTCACTGTAATCCACAGCGAACCAATCATTCCACAGGATGATTTTCTGCCATAGCCAATCAGATTATAGCCACACAAAGTTGTTTTTCATCTTTAAATGTGAGACCATAGCCATACACTCACTGCAAAAAATATGATTATTTTCTCTTTTAACACAATTGCACTTATCAATCTGCATTTATATAGTTATTGATTTAGTTATTGACGACATATCATATATAATGGATTCAGAGGTTTTGCCGGCATTCAGAATACTTTGATGTTTATTAGCAATAGTCGTATTAAATGAAACCACACATTTTAAATCTTATGCTTCATCTTTATTTTGTAGTCCTGTTTACAATATATTAGCTCTTGTATGTAATACAAATACAAAACAATATTTATATTTCCATAGTAACAACAATAAACAGCATTTTCAAATAAATAAGTAATAAATAAGTAAATAAATAGGCAAATAGGCATTGAAGTCAGTGAGGGCTTTGGAGAAGGGGATGTTGGGTTGTGTTTCTCAACACTCTTCCGGTTCTCGGCTGTTAGTCAGAGAAAGTGAGAGACAGAAAAGATGGAAACTCAGGGAGAAACCCAGAGGAGAGTAAGGCTGTACAATTTACAGTAATACTACATGTAAACCTGATTTCAGTCTAACAAAGTGAACAGAGCATCTCTCAACGATCAGAAATCATGATCTTAGGGTAAATACCAGAAATTAAACTCCATTGAAGTCTTTCTGTCAAAAGTCATACAGAATTATTTATAAATGTGAATAATATGAATATCATTATTATATGAATATCATTATTATTGGTATTAGCTGTATTAACTTGTTACTGCTGAAATAAACTGTGTGCATTGACAACATAAAATACTGTTGTGTTATGATTCATAACAATACGTAAATTCTTACATCCAATAATATCCCTCGTCCACAAAATAAGTTAAAAGCCACTCTGACCACAACTTTTCCAGGCTAGTGCAGTACTATTACGCATTATGAATATGAATCCATGCACACCGTGTCTATCTGCCACTGGGCTGGGCGCTTGGAGGACCACTGGGTTTGGTCTTCAGGAGGATGAAGTCTCTGGCCAGCTTGGTGAGGTAGCGCTCCAGGTCCCTGAGGATGACGTAGCCCTCCAGGCGGCTGGTCCACAGGGACTTTGATGGGGCCTGGTGGCTGGAGGAAGGGCTCACTGGACGGGTCAGGGCTGGGGGAGAGGTGGGGCTCACACTGGAACTGTTCACATACCTCAACTGTAAAGACCACAGAGAGGTTTATCAGACAGCTCGTAACAATATTCTCCTCACGGTGGATATGCAGTAGCTGCTGAGTGATGGGTAGCTATGTGAACACCTAATGTAGCGAAGCAAAGACAATAAGTATACACACAATGTGTCAACACCTCATGTGTATCTGTGCATGTGTTTGTTCATTAATTTATATGATGGGCATTGTACCTGAAAGTTGACTTTTGTCATGAGATCCCGCAGGTCTGTCTGAATGCGGTGTATACCCTGGGGTATGGAGGTTTTAGCCTTCCCCCTTGTCCCCATCCAGTGGGCTTCTCTCTGTTCCACCTTATCCACCTCCATCTCCTTTCTCTTCATATCCAGGTGAGCCCAGAAAGTGTGCAGGGCTTGAGAGGCAGCACTCAGACGCTCCCAGTCCTGTACAGATCGTAACATTATACACAATGTCCCTCCTGCTCCATCGTACCTTTTAAAGCATTAAACCACCACAGGTTAACAGTGATTCATACACAGGTCACACACAAACACAAACCTTCATCTGAAGCCAGTGGTAGAAGTCTGTAGAGAGTGATGGTATGGTCTGTAACTCCAGATCTATGTCCTCAAACTGCTCATCATCTAACAGCTCTTCTTTCTGACAAGACAAATGAGGGTACATTATGATAACAGCCTGTAGTAGGTGAGGATAGCTGTTGTCTCTGGGCGTACAAGTGCTAGCAGACTAGCCACCAGTAACAGAGGAATAACAGAGGAGTTAACTCACATATCTCCTGAGCAGCTGCTGAACCCGGGCGTGGGTGCACCTGGTGGATTTCAGGGAGTATGAGTAGGCCTGGAGTAGGCCTGGAGTGGAACCACAACATGGGTACACACAGCTCAGGGTGAGGAAGAACAGGGGAAACAGAACGCACCACCAAACAGCCATCTGGAAGAGACAGGGAGAGGATGAATGTATGCTGAACTGCACAATCACAACATTTATTCCAATCAATATTCATTACATGTTGGCTACTTGTGGAACTCTGTAATGGCTCTATTCAATCTGTATTGCGGAAGTTCAGCTTTATAGCGTGATTGAAATTTAAAGGCAATGTTCTGGTTTTAATGGAGACTACACTGACAGATGGTACAAATTGTAGATCCTTGACAATCTAGTACCTACTATGGAAAACTGTAGAATTTGACAAGCTCCAAAAATCCTTGCTTTCTAACCTAGTATCATTCTCCCATCACACTAACACAGACTTCTTAGTATCTAAGCCTTATAGCGATAATGGAGTATACCACAGGTGGTCCAGCTATGGAACACCTGTAAAGCTCAACACTAGTTCAGAGAGTGAGCTCGAGAGACAGAGCAGACTTACCTTTTAGCGATAAAAATCTGTGATTGACATACATCCTAGGAGCATCTTTTGATATTTATATATGTCTTTAGTTTCTCTTGTGGCCTGGAGTTTTTCTCAGGAGCTTGATTAGGGGTTCCTGCACGGATGATTCATCTCAATTGCCAATTCAATGTAGAAGGTTGTAAGGTTTTCACTATCATTTTGAGATAAAAGGGCCTAATAGGATGTATAATTAGGCTAATAAATGTTGTATAATTATGCTAATAAATCTTATCTTGATCGAACTCTACTTTTTAAACTTTTTACAGTGTAATTGCAATCTAGCTTAATTAGTCATTATATATGATATTCTGATGAGAATAGTGAACTACATTTTATTTTTGTATCTGATTTATTAGACCATTGGATCGGTATTGGGTTTAAAGACCTACAATCCCTCCTTTACTCTTTCCATTAGTAGTGTGCCAAATTATTTTAAACGGGGCTTATAAGTAGTTTATACACAGTTAGTTACTTGTTAATCGTTTATAAATAATTAATATACAGTTATAAAACAATGATTGAAATTGTGTGATTTGTCATTTAGCTGGTTGCCAAATACTGTCATATAACCAAAATATCAATCACACAAATTCAACCATTGGATTCCTAGCTGTTTATTAATGATGTATAAACTACAGGTATCTGCCAAAATAAAGGAAACAACAACATGTGTCTTAATAGGGTGTTGGGGCACCATTTTTTAAATTTTAGCAGACGCTCTTATCCAGAGCGACTTACAGTAGTGAATGCATACACTTCAGACATTTCATATATTTCATACATTTTTTCCCCCGTACTGGTCCCCCGTGGGAATCGAACCCACAACCCTGGCGTATAGTATGGCATATAGTTTTCATGCTTGTCAAACCACTGCGCTTTGGAAGGGGGCATTGTCATCCTATGGAGGCATAGCTATGGCAGCCAAAATAATGGCCTGCCCAGCATTTTTATACATGGCTCTAAGCATGATGGGATGTTAATTGCTTAAATAATTCAGGAACCACACCTGTGTGGAAGCACCTGCCTTCAATATACTTTGTATCCCTCATTTACTCAAGTCTTTCCATTATTTTGGCATTTACCTGTAGCTCAGTATTTCAATCATTTATTTTATACAGTCATTATTGCTCATCTTTATCAACGGTGTTAATCATTTCGGACCCCAATGTCTTTATATATTCATATATGTGACACGCCCTGACGAATCCAGTCGGTAGTCTGAAAACACGCATTGGAAATAAGCTAAAGTAGAAATATCAAAATCTGGTCAAAAATATTTAATGCATAAATACCTACATCAACATGTAATCTTGAATTCTGTCACATTTTATATGCATACAGCACCTCTTATAATGAGGGCATACATTATGGGTTTGGCTATAGGATAGCACTAGCTGAGACGTTGACAATAACAAGTTTACCAGAAACAGCTGATTCCACATGCAAATTGTTTTAATCCAAATTAAGAGTTAAAAGGTAAATTAAACGAATCCCTTTATTTTTCAGAAATCTTTATAATAGTATACCTTATACTATGTATAATGTATAGTGTTAAAAAAAATTGTGAACTTGGATGGATGGATGACCAAGACGTAGGTGGGTGACTGTAGAAGAAGAGGATGAAGCAGCATTATTATCTAAATTACAGTATTTTGTTCCAGAAATAGACAACTAATCACTGCCTAAAATAATCGTGGAAACTAAAGCTTCATTGGGCAATGACATTTTTTTATTCACTTTGATGTTACTGCACAGCCCACCAAGGTAGTTGTAGAGTATGAAAAACATATCCCATTTATGCCCACCTGAAATAATATCTCAAAATGCAATTGATAGTAATTTTGAAAGTGAATAATTGTGAAAGCACTGTTCTCATTCAGGATGCAGTATGTCACTACTCTAAGTCTGGCAGCATAGTTAATCAAATGATACACTTTGCATTGACCAGCAGCATGCACTAATCCACAAGTCATATCAGGAGTCTGCTTGGAATATACACTACCGTTCAAAAGTTTGGGGTCACTTAGAAATGTTCTTGTTTTTGAAAGAAAAGCACATTTGTTGTCCATTAAAATAACATCAAATTGATCAGAAATACAGTGTAGACATTGTTAATGTTGTAAATGACTATTGTAGCTGGAAACGGCAGATTTTTTATGGAATATCTATATAGGCGTACAGAGGCCCATTATCAGCAACCATCACTCCTGTGTTCCAATGGCACGTTGTGTTAGCTAATCCAAGTTTATCATTTTAAAAGGCTAATTGATCATTAGAAAACTCTTTTGCAATTATGTTAGCACAGCTGAAAACTGACAACTGGCCTTCTTTAGACTAGTTGAGTATCTGGAGCATCAGCATTTGTGGGTTCGATTACAGGCTCAAAATGGCCAGAAACAAAGTACTTTCTTCTAAAACTCGTCAGTCTATTCTTGTTCTGAGAAATGAAGGCTATTCCATGCGAGAAATTACCAAGAAACTGAAGATCTCGTACAACGCTGTGTACTACTCCCTTCACAGAACAGCGCAAACTAGCTCTAACCAGAATAGAAAGAGGAGTGGGAGGCCCAAGTGCACAACTGAGAAAGAGGACAACTACATTAGAGTGTCTAGTTTGAGAAACAGATGCCTCACAAATCCTCAACTGGCAGCTTCATTAAATAGTACCCGCAAAACACCAGTCTCAACGTCAACAGTGAAGAGGCGACTCTGGGATGCTGGCCTTTTGAACGGTAGGGTATATTTTTGTATAATTAAATAAAAAAAGTGTAGAAGCACCTATTGATGTTATCAACCATTTTTTTACAGCTTACCTGTTGCTGCACGGTATGAGATAAGTCACAAGACAACATTTCACAAATACAGCCAGCGTTCTTGCATTCACACACACACTGTCAGTCATCATAATGCATACCCACTCTGGTTGTTGCACCATATAAATTATGTACACTACAGGGCAAAGGTGTGCATGTAAAATGTGGTAATCATACAGTGAAGGGATCAAAGGTCACTCAATAACCCTTGTGCCTAGACAAGAATGTCCCCTCCACTGCAGAATTATTGCTGCAAATGTAGCAGTTTACAGTTTTTGGCTTTCTGTCTTGCCATTTATTTATACAATTTGACAGTTGAGATTTTTGGAAAATAAACATTTCCGGCAGTTTTAAAATATACTTTTGATGACAAAAAAAATATTTGTAAGTTGTTGTATCATAGTGCCGTCTTGAGAGAGCATTGCGTCACATTTGTGTGTCATAGACAGTCTGAGTAATAGTGGTCTCTCTCTTTTCGCTTTCTCTCTCCATCTACTTTCTCAATTACGATCAAGCGATAGAGAGAGAGAGAGCGAGAGGAGTCATTTTCTGGATTGCGGAAGCAGGCCGTTTCATCACAGTCTTATGCAGAGAGTGGCAGGTGATAAAAAGAGCAGAGAGGAGTTTCTGTCCTGCCAATCTCCTGGTGATCCCCCAGAATCAGCAGCCTGCAGGGGGACTGCCATGGGAATGTCTCAGAGTACATCATCAGTAACATTTTTACCACCTTCACCACCACCGTCATGACCATCATGACTATCCATCCCACTTTCTGTTATCAAGAGCCATAGCAGAGATATGATATGGCACTCTGGCATTACCCTAAGGTCAACGGTCATAAATAGTCATAATCAAGATTCAAATGAGAGATAAAAGATATATTAAGCAGCTGCTTAATCGATTTAGTGATCAGTCAAAACCAGGCAGTAGTATGGGCACAGCTGTGGTACTTGGTACTATCTGAGTGTGTATCTGTGGTGTCACTGTTGTGGCCCTACTGGTCCGTGCACACAGGTCAGGTTCAGACCTGGAGAGAGGAAGTGGACAGTCGGGACAGATACAGTATCTACTTCCTCTCCTTGGGGAGCAAAACACTCTCACAGTGATGTGGTATCGGGAGGGGCTGAGTGGGAGTGTGTGGATGTGTGTGTTGTGTGGAAGAAGATCTTTATGAGTCACATACATACATACTACCCCTTTCAAATCACACTCATGACTCACCAGATGGGCTTCCCTCATTCTTATGACTCCCTGTGCTCTCTCAGTTTGAAGGAACACTGACAGAGATTCCCCCTGTCTCGGTCACTTTTAGTTTCAATACATATATTTTAATTTCATTACCTTTCCTTACCATTTTTCAAATCAAATCAAAAATCGAATCAAATTTTATTGGTCACATATACATGGTTAGCAGATGTTATTGCAAGTGTAGCGAAATGCTTGTGCTTCTAGTTCTGACAGTGCAGCAATATCTAACAATGTAATCTAACAATTCCATAACAACTACCTAATACACACAAATCTAAGTAAAGGAACGGAATAAAGAATATATACACTACCGGTCAAAAGTTTTAGAACACCTACTCAGTCAAGGGTTTTTCTTTATTTTTACTGTTTTCTACATTGTTGAATAATAGTGAAGATATCAAAACTATGAAATAACACATAGGGAATCATGTAGTAACCAGAAAAGTGTTAAACAAATCAAAATACATTTTATATTTGAGATTCTTCAAATAGCCAACAATTGCCTTGATTACAGCTTTGCACACTTTTGGCATTCTCTCAACCAGCTTCACATGGAATGTTTTTCCAACAGTATTGAAGGAGTTCCCACATATTCTGAGCACTTGTTGGCAGTTTTTCCTTCACTCTGCGGTCTGATACATTCCAAAACATCTCAATTTGGTTGAGGTTGGGGGATTGTGGAAGCCAGGTCATTTGATGCAGCACTCCATCACTCTCCTTCTTGGTAAAATAGCCCATACTGTACACAGCCTGGAGGTGTGTTGGGACATTGTCCTCTTGAAAAACAAATGATAGTCCCACTAAGTGCAAACCAGATGGGATGGTGTATTGCTGCAGAATGCTGTGGTAGCCATGCTGGTTAAGTGTGCCTTGAATTCTAAATAAATCACAGACAATGTCACCAGCAAAGCACCCCCACACCATCACACCTCCTCCTCCATGCTTTACGGTGGGAAATACACATGTTGATATCATCCGTTCACCCACACGCACCTCACAAAGACACGGCAGTTGGAACCAAAAATCTCACATTTGGACTCCAGACCAAAGGACATATTTCCACCGGTCTAATGTCCATTGCTCGTGTTTCTTGGCCCAAGCAAGACTCTTCTTATTGCTGTCCTTTAGAAGTGGTTTCTTTGCAGAAATTCGACAATGAAGGCCTGATTCACACAGTCTCCACTGAACAGTTGATGTTGAGATGTGTTTGTTACTTGAACTCTGTGAAGCATTTATTTCGGCTGCAATTTCTGAGCCTGGTAACTCGAATGAACTTATCCTCTGCCGCATCTGGGCCGGTAGCCTTGCAAGGGTTAACACGTTTAAATTTCTTACTCACGTCGGCCACGGAGAAGGAGAACCCACAGTCCTTGGTAGCGGGCCACGTCGGTGGCACTCTATTATCCTCAAAGGCGGCAAAGATGGTGTTTAGTTTGTCTGGAAGCAAGACGTCGGTGTCTGTGACGTGGCTGGTTTTCCTTTTGTAGTCCGTGTTTGTCTGTAGACCCTGCCACATACGTCTCGTGTCTGAGCCGTTGAATTGCGACTCCACTTTGTCTCTATACTGACATTTCGCCTGTTTGTGTAATGGTTGTCGTCGGATTGAGACCAAAACGCAGCGGGTATATGTATACTCATCTTCTTTTATTATGGAAAGAAGGAAAAAACAAAATAAACACGTACACCAAATGAAACACAACGACGAATAAACAGTCCTGTAAGGCCATAAGCTATACATGGAACAATCTCCCACAAACACTATACCAAACACATACACATATATAGGACTCTCAATCAGAGGCAACGAGAAAACACCTGCCTCCAATTGAGAGTCCAACCCCAATAAACAAAACATAGAAATACAAAAGACTAGACAGAACATAGAAATACACTAACATAGAACAGTACCCAAAAACCCGGAAATAATAAATCAAACACCCTACTAAATAAACCACCACCCCGAACCACATAAAACAAATACCCTCTGCCACGTCCTGACCAAACTACAATAACAAATAACCCTTATACTGGTCAGGACGTGACAGTTTGATTGCCTAACTACACTGTTTGTATTCGGCCATATTCCCAGTCACCTTTCCATGGTTAAATGCGGTGGTTCGCGCTTTCAGTTTTGTGCGAATGCCGCCATCTATCCATGGTTTCTGGTTAGGGTAGGTTTTAGTGACCAAGTGAGCAGTCACGATACCATGGAACACCAAAATGTTTGCTCTTCTCTGCTCTTTTGCACCTGACCCCAGCAATCCATTTCCTTATATCTGTACCATATTATTTGCACTAGAGAAGCTCTAAAGACAGTTAAAAGCATAAACTGTCAATATTAAACCAGATAGTAATTCTGTTCCTTCTCCTGGGGTCTTTGTCACTGTGAGAAATGTATTGGGGATAAGTGCTAACAAATCAAATTGGATTGATTGCCTCAGTTTCTATCAGTTCAGGGACCAAATGCTGAAGAACAGTTCGGTGTTAGTCTAGATCCGCTTGGGGGAGTGCTAGCCTAAAACCATTTCAGTGTGATTACAAGCCTATGTGCACTAAGATGAGCTCTCCTTGTCCGATAACTTATTTTTGGGATGTGATCCTGTCTCTCTCTGTATGCCAGGGTCCGAATTTTTCATCGACAGTACTGTCTGGATTTGTATCTTGTGTAAACTTCGAACGTGCATATTTTACTAACTGGGCCCGTCCACCAATTCGGTGCCTTTTGAGATGTGTAACTTGGTGAAAGAAAACATTTGATTTGCACCTAATTTTAACATTCTGTCATAAAGAGCACATGTTCAACTTCATAAAAAGCATGTTTTCCCATCTAAAGAGGTTAAATTAAAAAAATACTATAGTAAGTGCCTATTAAGTGTAGGGTTCAAGATTTAATCTTAAATCAGCCATAAATCCCCTCGTGACAGGAGAAATGGAAGCTGGCAAGCTTCACATAAAACATTTCTATCCTGTCTATGGTGTTAGATTCTGGATTAAGCTTAGAATATTGTTAAACTAGAGACATGATACATCAGGAGTAATACTATAGTATATGAGGAGTGATAGAAACTGTTTTTTTTACATCAGAAGTTAATGGTTATCTGTAGGAGCCAGATGGCTTTGGAATGTGCTGGGTAGAGGGGAGGCAGTCACGGGAGTGCTATAGGTGATACGGGTGGAGAGCTTTGGATTAGGCATCAAGGGGGTTGAGTTCAGGTCACCACCTCTTACATCTAGATGTTCCGCTAGCGGAACACCTGCTCCAATATCCAATGATGGGCGTGGCGCGAAATACAAATTCCTATAAAATCCGAAAACTTCAATTTTTCAAACATATGACTATTTTACAGCATTTTAAAGACAAGACTCTCGTTAATCTAACCACACTGTCCGATTTCAAAAAGGCTTTACAGCGAAAGCAAAACATTAGATTATGTCAGCAGAGTACCCAGCCAGAAATAATCAGACACCCATTTTTCAAGCTAGCATATAATGTCACAAAAAACAAAACCACAGCTAAATGCAGCACTAACCTTTGATGATCTTCATCAGATGACAACCCTAGGACATTATGTTATACAATGCATGCATGTTTTGTTCAATCAAGTTCATATTTATATCAAAAAACAGCTTTTTTACATTAGCAAGTGACGTTCAGAATTAGCATACCCCCCGCAAACCTCCGGTGAATTTACTAAATTACTCACGATAAACGTTTAAAAAAAACATAACAATTATTTTAAGAATTATAGATACAGAACTCCTCTATGCACTCGATATGTCCGATTTTAAAATAGCTTTTCGGTGAAAGCACATTTTACAATATTCTCAGTAGATAGCCCGGCATCACAGGGCTAGCTATTTAGACACCCACCAAGTTTAGCACTCACCAAAATCAGATTTACTATTAGAAAAGTTTGATTACCTTAGCTGTTCTTCGTCAGAATGCACTCCCAGGACTTCTACTTCAATAACAAATGTTGGTTTGGTCCCAAATAATCCATAGTTATATCCAACAGCGGCGTTTTGTTCGTGCGTTCTAGACACTATCCGAATGGTAAATAAGGGTCACGCGCATGGCGCATTTCGTGACAAAAGATTTCTAAATATTTCATTACCGTACTTCGAAGCATGTCAACCGCTGTTTAAAATACATTTTTATGTCATTTTTCTCGTAAAAAAGCGATAATATTCCGACCGGGAATCTGCAATTAGGTAAACAGACGAAAGAAAATAAATCACTGGGTCGACTCGGGCACGCGCCTAAGCCCTTTGTCCTCTGATAGACCACTTAGCCAAAGCACTCGTGTGTTTCAGCCAGGGCTTTGAATTACGTCATTCAGCTTTTTCCCGGGCTCTGAGAGCCCATTGGAGCCGTAGGAAGTGTCACATAACAGCAGAGATCCTTTGTAATGGATAGAGATGACAAAGAAGGCCAAGAAATGGTCAGACAGGGTACTTCCTGTACAGAATCTTCTCAGGTTTTGGCTTGCCAAATGAGTTCTGTTATACTCACAGACACCAGTCAAACAGTTTTAGAAACTTTAGAGTGTTTTCTATCCAAAGTTAATAATTATATGCATATTCTAGTTTCTGGGCAGGAGTAATAATCAGATTAAATCGGGTACGTTTTTTATCCAGCCGTGAAAATACTGCCCCCTATCCATAACAGGTTAATGGAGGAGGAGCGGTTTATTACCCCATCACTTCGTCTTCCTGTCGAACCATAACAGATGTAGGGGTTGGAGAGAAGGAGGAGTGCATCTAAATTGGAGTATATATACACTTGTGTTGGTGGAAACATGTTTTGTCTAATGCAGCTGTATTGATCCTCTGGGAAGGATAAACTTGGTTAAGCTTTCATGGTGTCCGGTGAGTTTTTTACTCTGAGAATTAGAACCTAACAATGGGTAAGAAGGTTGGAGTGTCACGCTCGACCCAGTCAGTTTTCCACAACAAATACCTTAAAATGGCCAAGAAGAGTAGAACCAGCTGACCTGCTTTTACATTATGAATTGACTATTAGATGTTGAATGTTTCTTCTGAATTTTTTAAAATAGTTTCATCTTATTAAAATGAGAGTTCAGTTCATGTTACAGGGTTGACCTTAAAATGAGGGACAGGTTTTTTTTTTACCTTCAAATGAATCACTAAAAACATGAAATAAATAATAATCTTCAGAAATGACTGTCAAATCAATCAAAATAACTAGGACTTTACAATCATGGTGTAAACTTGGAGAAATGTTGGGGTTAAGTGGGTAAAAATCTCCCTTGAAGTCACAGAGGGTGCACGGAGAGACTTGTCAAAATGCTGAATTTTGTCAATTTAGCAAGTCATTATTTATATAAAAAAATTGATATATCGAATTCTCCACTCCATTGAATATAACAGGCTTTTAACATTAAATATTGGTACACTATTTGTACTTAAAATATCAAAAGGATGCCAAAGGCACTCATTTCGTGGAACAACTCAACTATTACAGTGTTTGGATTGTGTCTATTACAATGTATCCAGATTTGAATCCTGAAGCATGTGGATGTCCATGCATGTCAGATCACTGATTATAGACCAGTCAACATGCTGTGTTACCTGAGCTGTGGAGCAGTGAAATATGATGTATATCAAGGTAATTGTCACACCCTGACCATAGAGAGCCCTTGGTTCTCTATGGTGTAGTAGGTCAGGGCGTGACAAGGGGGTGTTCTAGTTCAATATTTCTATGTTGGTGTTTTGTATGGTTCCCAATTAGAGGCAGCTGGTAATCGTTGCATCTAATTGGGGATCATATTTAGGTAGCCATTTCGCCCACTTGTGTTTGTGGGATATTGTTTGTTTTGGTGCTTGTGTCACCATGTAATCACGTTGTGTTTTATTGTTTTGGTTAAAGAAGTTTCACTTTAAATAAATATGTGGAACTCAACAAACGCTGCGCCTTGGTCCGTCTCTTACAACAACCGTGACAGTAATATCTCAAAATTGTACCACTTTTTCAACAAATCCCTTTTAAGTTGAAGATTTAGTGGAATGTAACCTATTCAGCAATGTGACCATATTCATCCGCTCAAAGGAAAGACAAATCTGTTGTCTTATAGAGTTTGCTGTAGAGCAACAGAGGACAGACAGCAGAAGACAGTGGGCCAACCTCATTTCACTGCTACAGAAAGTGAGTCAATGCCTGGATGCCTGTCTGCCACATAAGTTACTGTTCGATTGAATGTTAGAATGAGCAAAATAAGTGACCTAAGCAACTTTGAGTGTGGTATGATCGTCAGTGCCAGGAGCGCCGGTTCCAGTATCTCAGAAACGGCCGGCATCCTAGGCTTTTCACGCACGAGCACGACAGTGTCAAATCACACACATGACTCACCAGTAGAGCTACCCTCATTCTGTTTGAAGGAACACTGACAGAGATTCCCCTGTCTCGGTCACTTTTAGTTTCAATACATCTGTTTTAGTTTCATTTGCTTTCCTTCCCATTTTTGGTAAGCAAGAGAGCACTGACGATACCATGGAACACCAAAACGCTTGCTCTGCTCTTTTGCAATGTACGGACAGTACCTGACCCCAGCAATCCCTTTACTTATATCTCTATCTCCCACTGTACATCTGTACCCTGCCATATTATTTGCACTAGAGAAGCCCTAAAGACAGTAAAAATAATAAACTGTCAATATTCAGTGTGATTACATAGCTGTAGTAGCGGTGATCTATAGTACCAGTCAAAAGTTTGGACACACCTATTCATTCAAGGATTTTTCTTTATTTTTACTATTTTCTACATTGTAGAATAATAGTGAAGACATCAAAACGATAAAATAACACATATGTAGTATCCAAAAAAGTGTTTAACAAATCTAAATATATTTTATATTTGAGCCACCTTTTGCCTTGATGACAGCTTTGCACACTCTTGGCATTCTCTCAACCAGCTTCATGAGGTAGTCACCTGGAATGCATTTCAATTAACCCATCTCAATTGGGTTGAGGTCGGGTGATTGTGGAGACCAGGTCATTTGATACAGCACTCCATCACTCTCCTTGGTCAAATTGCCCTTACACAGCCTGGAGGTGTGTTTAGGGTCATTGTCCTGTTGAAAAACCAATGATAGTCCCACTAAGCCCAAACCAGATGCGATGGCGTATCACTGCAGAAGGCTGTGGTAGCCTTTGCTGGTTAAGTGTGCCTTGAATTCTAAATAAATCACAGACTGTGTCACCAGAAAAGCACCCCCACATCATCACAGCTCCTCCTCCATGCTTCACGGTGGGAACCACACATGCAGAGATAATCCGTTCACCTACTCTGCGTCTCACAAAGATACGGCCGTTGGAAACAAAAATCTCAAATTTGGACTTGTCAGACCAAAGGACATATTTCCACCATGTCCATTGCTCGTGTTGCTTGGCCCAAGCAAGTCTCTACTTCTTATTGGTGTCCTTTAGTAGTGGTTTCTTTGCAGCAATTCGACCATGAAGGCCTGATTCACACAGTCTCCTCTGAACAGTTGATGTGGAGATGTGTCTGTTACTTGAACAAGACAGCTGATAGGATCAAATGCATTAAGAAGGAAAGAAATTCCCCAAGAAAAAAAAAAATTTCTTCCTTTTTCGTGGTATCCAATTGGTAGTTACAGTCTTGTCTCATCGTTGCAACTCCCATATGGACTCGGGAGAGGCGAAGGTCGAGAGCCATGCGTCCTCCGAAACACAACCCAACCAAGCCGCACTGCTTCTTGACACAATGCCCACTTAACACGGAAGCCAGCCGCCCCAATGTGTTGGAGGAAACACCATACACCTACTTGACCACCGTATCACTGCGCCCGGCCCGCCACAGGAGTCGCTAGTGCGCAATGGGACAAGGATATCCCTGCCGGCCAAGCCTCTCCCCCAACCCGGACGACACTGGGCCAATTGTGTGTCGCCCCATGGGTCTCCCGGTTGCGGCCAGCCGACAGAACCTGGACTCGAACCCAGAATCTCTAGTGGCCCCGCTATCACTGCGATGCAGTGCCTTAGACCACTGCGCCACTCAGGAGGCCCAAATTAACTTAAATTCCACACATTAACTTTTAAGGAACACCTGTTAAATGGAATGCATTCCAGGTGACTACCTCGTGATGCTGGTTGTGAGAATGCCAAGACTGTGCAAAGCTGTCATCAAGGCAAAGGGTGGCTACTTTGAAGAATCTCAAATATAAAATATATTTTGATTTGTTTAACACTTTTTTGGTTACTACATAATTCCATGTGTTATTTCATAGTGTTGATGTCTTCACTATTATTCTACAATGTAGAAAATAATAAAAAAGAAGAAAAAACCTTGAATAAGTCGGAGTGTCCAAACTTTTGACTGATACTGTATGTCTGCCTATATTAGTTACTATGCTGTTACTAAGCAGTAATGTATTACGGTAGTGTTATGTTATGACACCTAATAGGAAGTGCACATGCTACTAATGTAGGGCACGAGATGTTTTAACTCAACAGCACTAAACTGTACTCCCGTCTCCCGCCTGGTCATTTTCTCCACAACACAAATATTACAGTGGCGATGAGGTGATTAAGCTTCTTAAACGGACATTGCTTGATGGGAAGAATGTTGCGTGAGTAATTAAACTCAATATAATGATGTAAATCGTCAGTTTTTTCCTACAGTAGCAGGAACAGTGTTCAAGAGCTGCCAAATAGCAAGCCTATGGGAGTCCAGAATAGCGACACTGCCCTCTGGTGCTGACCATAAGAACTGCCGTTGAACCCATTGAAAATAGACGATCTCAGTGGAGAAAGTGTAAAAAAAAGAAAGATTAAACTTAACAGTGTGCACATTATTACAAATGAGTGCAGATAATGAAAAAAATTCAGAAACTTCTGAAATGGAGAAAGTAAAGAATTAGATGACATTTCTGAAAATGAAGGAATACAAGCAATGTGGAAACTGAACAATTAACAGTGAAAATGGCAACCATTGGTCGAGTACCAGAGTTTGAGGCTACAAAAGAGCATTTTGATTCCTATTTAGAGTGTTTTGGGCGTTGGCTGGCTGCAAATGAATTTAAAGATGAAAAGAAAGCAGATGTATTTCTCAGTGTTTTGGGTCCAAATGAGTATGGATTGCTGGAAGGTCTCATTGAACCAATAAAAGCAGTGGAGTTGACCTTCAGATTCTACCAACGTTACCAGAGTCAAGGGGAAACCGTGGCTGACTACATCCTGGCTTTGAAACAGCTGGCAAGTACATGTGAGTTTGTACAATGATGACGCTCTCCAAGACAAGTTTGTATGTAGTCTCACAGGTGAAGCATTTCACAGACGGCTTCTGTCAGTGAAGAACTTGACTTTCAAGAAAGCCTGTGATATCG
This sequence comes from Salmo trutta, assembly GCF_901001165.1. Taxonomy (NCBI): domain Eukaryota; kingdom Metazoa; phylum Chordata; class Actinopteri; order Salmoniformes; family Salmonidae; genus Salmo; species Salmo trutta. The sequence continues at coordinate 39,830,784 of NC_042971.1, read as the reverse complement.
CACTTGGACTCGAGCTTGTCCACAGGGATAGTATTGAGCTATCGGGACATACAGATCATCAGAAAGGAGTTCACAAGGTGACACAGTGACACACGTGAAGGAAAATGCTCACATAAGTCACACTTTTCTCAGTCCCATCCTCAAGGCAACATAAGAGCACAGCAGCCCACATCACAAAAGCCAAGTTGGTACAGATGTGGGGGAGATTATCATCAGCACAGTGCATATCGATTCCAAAATAAAAAGTGCTACAATTTTGGAAATGTTGGACATTTACAGAGAGTATGTAAATCTCCAAAACTCACAGCAAGAGAACACAAGGTGTCAGACGCAGCACAAGAAGAGGAAGGTACATCTGAAACAGTATTGGAACTGTTCACAGCGTACACAGCTCAATAACAAAAATATGAAATCTATCTCAGCATGGAGTAAAAATGCAGCTGGACACTGGAGCATCTGTATCTTTTGTTCCAGAGTGCCCTCTTCAGCCAGCATCCATCCGCCTTTCATAATACACTGGTGACACTATTCCTGTGTTAGGGCAGATCCAGGTACCAGTTGTCGTGACTTTAATACTTTATTTACTCTGATAACTGTTATTTATCTAATCAACTAACTATGTTCAATTGTCACCCGATTGAATTCATCTTGTAACAATTAACTCATTAGGATTTGGGGAACCATGAGAGCGGCTCTTTAAAGAGTTAACATCTCCTGAAATAAACTCTAAAGGGTTTTTACCTATCACATCCATAAACAGTCAACTTATTAATCATAACCTCGTATCATATCATCATTCTGAACAGTCTTAACATCCTGCATCTGCAAAAACCCCAGCCTTACTTATGATTCAGTACTACAAAAATTGGTTTAATTATTTATTTACTAGCTAACTAAATGGTAACACAGGATAAACATACACACTTAATACATTAGAAACAGGTCCCTAGCGGACTGACACAATATGGCAGCTTGTTACAAAAGAGATGGGGGGCAGAGAAGGACAGAGATATAATACTTTGGTACATTTAGAAACTACTCTCACAGTAATCGTTTACTTTGCACATATACCGCCGCCCGTTTGGAGTAAGAAATCATGAATGTATTTACATGGAAATGCCTTGTTTTTTTGTGTATTTCTCTTAACCGAACATTCTTGGAAAGGGGTTGGTTGGGCCTTTCCACGGCACGATTGTAAGACTCTGATTGTCCAAAAGGGGTCCCCACCCGTCTTCTACTGTTGCTCTCCTCTGCCGTTGCCCAGCATCCGGCGACCCATCGTGCAGTCCTGAACAGAACTACAAAGCTCACTACTTCCACTCGCTCTGGAAGAGGATTATTTGAAGATAGGCTAGCCAGCCGTGTCGATGGTTCTCAGTGGGGTGATGAGAGTAGCGTACTACGGTGATTTGAGAAGAGTAGGAGAATGGTCCCACTTAAATTCGCTTTTCTAGATACTTTACTTAGGACAGCTAATCAGCCGTACCAGTGATTGTCTGGGAGGTGACTTCATCGTCTCTACCTCGTGTTGAGATTTCAGAGTTCGAACAACTTTGGACGTGAGCTGCAGCTACACGCCTCTCTGGTCTGATATGTTAATTCTTAACCCATCGTTTTATACAGTTTGTTCAGAAAGTCCTGTTCGTGAGGCTGACACGCTCTCTGACCTCACTCAAGGGGGCGGTGACTACTTACTTGTACAAAGTTATAGAAACAATTTCCTCTTATAGTTTGTAAAATCACATCCTTCTCTTAATAACAAAAACACTTTAATCATTTTTCATTTTTCATGCACAATGCATCGGATGGACACTTCACACACATAGTGTGTATACTTTTCAAGTTATAGTATTTTCTTTATAACACCATTAATGACATCAGAAAATAACACCCAAAATGTCATTAGTGGTCTTTGGGTTGGCTCTGTGTTAGAAATATTGTTCCAGTGTTCGCTAATGTGTTAGAGTTTTGTCTGGAAAATGTCTGTGAAACAAAAGCACATTCCTGTGTAAATTTGGAGAGGGAGATAGCTGAAAGTTATTGTCCTTGATTGACAACAGGGTGTGAGCTGTCAACCCCTCACCAGCTCCCTTCTCTCCCATCTGCGGGTGAGAGGGGGTCTGGCTGAAGTTATTTATTTCAAAGCTGATCTGACCTATTTGAATCCTTACAGGACAGTCATGACACAGTCCGCTATGAGAGAAGGAGTGGATGCTACCGCTTATCATTGTTAAAGGATAGAAACCAGCTTTGCTAGGCAGAAACTGGGTACAGAAGATCAAGCTGAACTGGGGAGAAATCTTCAGTCTGAGAAATGACAAACCAGTGAGTCAGGCTACACTCACTAACATGCTGGAGAAGCACAAAGAACTTTTCAAAGATGGATATGGCGAGATACAAGAAGGAACCAAGCCTATCTTTCACAAACCACGTCCACTTTCCTATGCTCTTAAGGAAGCAGTAGAGAAAGAACTGGAGTGCTTACAGAAGAATAACATCATCACGAAAGGGGAGAGTATCGACTGGGCCGCTCCGATCTCTGTAGTCCCAAAGAAATAAAAAGACCGTCAGAATGTGAGGAGACTTCAAGGTCACAGTAAATTGCTGCATACTACCAGAGGAAAATCCACTACCAAATGCTGAAGATCTGTTTGCCACTCTAGCTTGCGGGAAGATTTTCAGTAAGCTGGACCTGTCTTTCACTTAACAGCAACTGAAGCTGAATCCGGAGTCAGAACAGTATCTGACCATCAATACACACAAGGGGCTATTCAGATTGGCGTATGGGATCTCGACAGCTCCAGCGATATTCCAACATGCAATGGATCAGATCTTGGATGGATAGACAATGTTGTGTGCTTCATGGACAACATCTTTGTCAGCACCAACCATTGAAGAGCACCTTGCTTCTGAACGATTACAGAAAGTTTGTGGCAAACTTGTCCACATTGTTGTAACGGCATTCTGTCACGGTTGTCGTAGGATGAAGGAGCGGACCAAAGCGCAGCCTGTGTATCGTTCCACATTTTCTTTATGAAACTGTGAAACTATGCAATACATACAAATAAACTGAAATAACAAAACAAACCGTGACGAAGAGTTACAACATACACTTACTTAAAAACAATCTCCCACAAACCCAGGTGGGAAAAACAACTACTTAAGTATGATCTCCAATTAGAGACAATGATGACCAGCTGCCTCTAATTGGAGATCATCCCAAAAAAGCCTAACATAGAAATACAAAAACTAGAACATAATAGAAAATCTAAACTAGAAAAAAAACCTGTCACACCCTGACCTACTCTACCATAGGAAATAACAGCTTTCTATGCTCAGGACGTGACACATTCACCAACTTGCAGGCCAATACAAAGTGGAATTGGTCTCCACAATGCCAAGAAGCATTCAAGACTCAGAAGCAGCATCTGCTAAATAGCAAGTGGCTTTCCCACTACGACACAGAGATGAAGCTGAGACTCGCGTGTGATGCATCTCCATACGAAGTAAGAGCCGTCATCTCACATGTTCTACCATCAGATTAAGAACACCCTATCGCATTTGCATCACGGACTCTGTCACCAAGTGAGAAAAATTTGAGAATAAGTTCACAGATACCTCTACGGAAGGAGGTTCCAACTGCTGACAGATCACAAGCCTCTGTTGGCCGTCCTTGGACCAAAATCAGCCATACCAACCCTGGCTGCACTTCGAATGCAACGTTGGGCTCTGATATTGCTAGCCTACGACTACGAGATCGAGTACAGACAATCCAGTGATCATGCAAATAGTAATGCACTATAAAGACTACCATGCAAAAGTGACACAGACAGTGAAGATGATAGAGCAGTCTTCCTAATCTCTCTCATTGACCAACTGCCCACATCTGCTTCAGACATAGCAGAGGAAACAAGTCTTGGACTTAACATTGGCCAGCTGGCCAACCTTCGTAAATGACGATAACCTTTGTCCATTCATCGAGGACCTTTGTCCATTCATCGAGGACCATGCCTCAGGACTACCTGGCATGATGACTCCTTGCTGTCCCCAGTCCACCTGGCTGTGCTGCTGCTCCAGTTTCAACTGTTCTGCCTTCGGCTATGGAACCCTGACCTGTTCACCGGACGTGCTACCTGTCCCAGACCTGCTGTTTTCAACTCTCTAGAGACAGCAGGAGCGGTAGAGATACTCTCAATGATCGGCTATGAAAAGCCAACTGACATTTACTCTTGAGGTGCTGACTTGTTGCACCCTCGACAACTACTGTGATTATTATTATTTGACCATGCTGGTCATTTAAGAACATTTGAACATCTTGGCCATGTTCTGTTATAATATCCACCCGGCACAGCCAGAAGAGGACTGGCCACCCCTCATAGCCTGGTTTCTCTCTAGGTTTCTTCTTTGGTTTTGGCCTTTCTAGGGAGTTTTTCCTAGCCACCGTGCTTCTACCCCTGCATTGCTTGCTGTTTGGGGTTTTAGGCTGGGTTTCTGTACAACACTGAGATATCAGCTGATGTAAGAAGGGCTATATAAATACATTTGATTTGATCGACAAGACAGACCAGTTGTCTACTGATCAATGATGTGTTCTGTGGGAATCAAGGGTGGTGAGACCTCACAAATTCAGGGACATCCAGGGATCTCTCGAATTAAAGTACTCGCCCGTAGTTATCTGTGGTGGCATGGACTGGATCAGGACATTTAGCAGCATGTAGGCCACTTTTCACCCTGTGAAGCTGTTTGCAATAAGCCTGCTACTACACTTCTTCATCCATGGTCCTGGGCTGCAACACCATGGGGACGCATCCATGTGGATTATGCAGAGATTGACAAGCAACATTTCCTTGTTGTCGTCGATGTCCATTCCAAGTGGATTGAAGTGTTCCCTGCTCAACTGACCACAGCTGAGAAGACCATCAATCTTCTCAGACACCTGTTCGCATCCTTTGGACTAGTCAAGGAGCTCATCTCGGACAATGGCCCTCCTTTCACATCAAACAATTTAGAAATGTTTCTCAATAACAACGGAGTAAGGCACATCCTGTCACCACCTCACCATCCGGCATCAAACAGAGCAGCGGAGAGAGCCGTGCAAACCTTTAAGAAGGCCTGGACTAGACTCGTCTGTGCCAACCCACCAAAGGCTTCCCCTTTTCCTGTTTACTTACCATGAAAACACCACGCACAGTAACGGAACGTACACCAGCTGAACTGTTTATGAAACTCCAACCACGTGCCCTCCTGACATTGTTGAAACCAGACTTGTCAAACACTATGGCAAAGCACCAGCTACAGCAGAAGAAAGCTCATGACAGACACTCAAAGACTGTCAGTGATTTCAAAGAGGGAGAGAAGGTGATGATACGTGATTTCAGATACCTCAAGCGCCTGTGGAACTCAGGTGTGATCTTGCAACGCAGAGGACCTTTGACTTACCAGGTCCAAGTTGGTCATTGCCATGTCAATGTTCATGGGGATCATCTGCTACTGTCTAACGCCCCAGCAGAGACATGCGGAAAGAACAAGAACAATAATGACCCCCAGGACTATTCTCCTGACTGTGGACGTATGGGAGAGACAGTGTAACGACTGTCATAGAGAGGGGACCAAAACGCAGCGTATTGAGTGCTCATGTGAAATTTATTTTAACACAGAACACTAAAGAAAATAACAAAAGCGAAAACAATCAGCTCACAGTTCTGTCAGGTACATAGACTAAACAGAATACAACTACCCACAAACATAGGTGGGAAAAAAAACCCTACTTAAGTATGATCTCCAATTAGAGACAACGAGGACCAGCTGCCTCTAATTGGAGATCATCCAAAAAAAACAGAAATAGAAAACTAGAACTAAACATAGAAATACAAAACATAGAAAAACACAAAACACCCCGTCACGCCCTGAACTACTCTACCATAGAAAATAACATCTTACTATGGTCAGGATGTGACAGACAGAGCCTGGCCTTCCATCTGAACCTGACCTTCCACCCAAACCTGGCCCACCGCCAGAATTTCGCGAGGAGCGGAGATATCCTGTTCAACAGCGAAGGGCACCTCAAAAGATTGACCTGTGAGTTGAGCTATTTCAGGAGGTAACAAACAGTAAAAACAAACAAACACTTTAATATGTCCTAGATAAAAGGAAAGAAAAACAACATTACCTGGGTTAGTTATTAGGACACAAGTTCCATCTCCTGGGCAAAATATCTCCTGGATTTGGGCTGGGATCTGAAAAGTCTGCTTCACCCAAGTAATTGAGAAATGTTTAAGAATGTATTGTTCAGATATTGCATTAGTATTTCACAAATGTATTTACCTTATTCTCTGGGAGTTGAAAGCTACGGGGGAGGAGTGTAGTATCGGTGATCTTTATCTGTCTATATTAGTTACTATGCTGTTACTTCGCCACCGTGGCCTATTTATTGCCTTAACTCCCTTATCTTACCTCATTTGCACTCACTGTATATAGACTTTTTTCCCTTTTTTTCTACTGTATTATTGACTGTATGTTTTGTTTATTCCATGTGTAACTGTGTTGTTGTATGCGTCGAACTGCTTTGCTTTATCTTGGCCAGGTCGCAGTTGTAAATGTGTTCTCAACTAGCCTACCTGGTTAAATAAAGGTGAAATAAAAATTCAAAATTACTAACTGGGCCATTCCACCAATTTGATGCCTTTTGATATGTGTAACTTGGTAAAAGAAAACGTTTGATTGCACGTAATTTTAACATTGTCATGAAAAGCATGTTTTTTTTATTAAGTTGAACATGTTTTCCCATCTAGAGAGGTGAAATAAATGAAATACTGCCTATTAAGTGCCAAATAATGTAACAGGGTTGTAGATTGCATGTTAAAACAGCCATAAGTCCCCCTGTGACATGGGAAATGGAAGCTTGCAAGCGTCACCCCAAAAAATGCAATTGTTAAATTATTTCTAGCCTGCCTATGGGTAAACAGGTTGGGGTGTTACGCTCAACCAACTCAGTTTTCCACCACAAAAAAAACTTGAACATGGCCAAAAAGATTTAAAAAATGAATCCCTAATCACATTGAATAAATAGTCTTTAGAAATGACCTTGTCCAAGCAACAAAATAAGACTTTACAATCATGGTGAAAACCTGAAAGTCAGAGGGACATGTACAAATTATTAATTTTGGCACTTTAGCAAGTCTTTATTCGTATAAAGAAAATGCTCCATGTGGTCTATATTAAAGGGCACTTCATTTAATATAAACAGACTTAAAATTCAATATCGGTGCACAATTACTTAAAATATGAAAAGGCACTAATTTAGTGGAACAACTCAACTATTACAGTGTTTGGATTGTGTCTATTACAATGTATCCAGATGTGAATCCTGAAGAATGTGGATGTCCATGCATGTCAGATCACTAATTATAGACTTGTCAACATGCTCTGTAACCTGAGCTGTGGAGCAGTGAAATGTGATGTTTATCAAGGTAATATACCACTTTTGTAACGACGACGCAGGGAGTCAGGAAGCAGGTGCAGATGGTGCCTTTAATAATAACAAACAGAGTGTAAGGTTCTGTATCTATTTTCTTTTCTCCCAAACCTGCCAACTTTGTTTGGGTCTTTGCGTTTGATGCTCCGGCCTGTGGTCGTGATTCCCTCCCAGTCCTCTGCTGTGAACTCTGCGTTGTTGAAGGCATACAGTGCAGGACCTGGTCACAGACAACTACAGTCAGTTATTCATACACATTAGGACCTGCTGACAGACAAGACAACAGTCAGATATTCATATACTGTAATGTTCTGTATATATTTTCTTCGTCAACCTTGTGTTCTGTTTCTTTGTGTTCTTGAACGTAGCCCTGTCTTTCATTTTTGTTCATTGATTTCACCTGTGTTAGTTACTCACCTGGTCTCATCAGCTCCTTATTTAGTTCAGTTCATTCTGTTTGTGCCTTTGTGAGGTATTGTTTGTTTTGACTCTAAGCCTTTTCCTAGCTCGTTTGTGAGAACCAGTTATAGCCTTCAGTCCTAGTTTTGATTCCTGCCTGTTTGCCTACCTGTGTATGACCCTTGCCTGCGACCATGAAACCTGCCTTCTGCGAAGGCGAAATAAAACACCTGCCGTGCTCGAATTTACACCTTTTTCTCCCTGAGTATTCATTACACAGTTACAAAACAAGAGAAGCTTCTGGATATGAAAACAGAACCAAGGTAGGTACGGTAACATAACAGTACTTTTGTTTAGAGAAAAAAAAACAAGCAATTGATCAGCAACAACTATTCGTGAACTTAAAGACCTTTGTTCACACAGACACACGCACACTTTAGACCACTTTGGCGTACTTTCCCACCACAGCAGATCTTTTCTTTTGTCAGCCAATTGTCCAGCAACAATGTAGAGAAATCTGAGAGGGAAAAAAGATCAGGCAAGGTTTAAAGGGGTTAATGATATATCATAATCTTGCAACTCATGTTCTGTCGACTCCCGGGGGAATTTTTCTTTTTCATGTGTGTAAAGACGCAGCGAGTCAGTAAGCAGGTGCAGATGGTGAGTTTAATAACAAACAGAGTTAGAAAACAAGAAAAACGTCTGGACATGAAAACAGAACCAATACTACCTGAGGTTGGTGAGGGCTATATGAAGGGAGAGTAATCATGGTGGTGATGAACTCCAGGTGTGCTTAACGATGGGGAGCAGGTGTAGTCAATGATGGTTGCCAGGCGTGCGCAATATGGGTTGCCAGGACCGGTCGTTAGTAGACCGGCGACGTCGAGCACCAGAGAGAGGGAGCACAATACCCCACCCTGACATGCGGTTTCAGCCGCAGGACGGCGCCGGCCAGGAGGACGGCCGCGAGGAGCGGTTGGTCAGCGGGGATGAAAATCCCAGATGATGTTGAGGTCCAGGATGTCCGCCAACGGGACCCAAGAGTGCTCCTCAGGACCGTACCCCTCCCAGTCCACCAGTTACTGGATCCGACCCCCAAAATGGCAGGACTTCAGGAGGGACCTAACAGCATAGGCGGGGCTTCCCTCAATGTCCAGGGGAGGTGGAGGGATGTCGTGGAGGGCGGAATCAGCCAAGGGACCAGGAACCACCGGACTGAGGGGAAAAAATGAAAAGATCATGAGATCCGGTAGTTAGTGGGGAGTTCTAAATGATGGGTTACCTTATTGACCCTTCGGAGGACCTTGAAGGGCCCCACAAACCGGGGGCTCAGATTCCGGCAGGGCAGGTGGAGCGGGAGGCCCCCCAGCCATGGCCCCCCAGCTTCTCCATAAAGGCTTTCCAGAACAGCAAAGTGAATTGGAGACCACGGTCGGAAACAATATTCTCCGGAAGGCCATAGTGCCAGAGGACCTGCTGGAATAGTGCCTCGGCAACCTGGAGAGTGGTAGGTAGACCAGAGAGCGGGATAAAACGGCAAGATTTGGAGAATGTCAACAACAGTCAGAATAGTGGTAAAACCATCATAAAGGGGGGAGATCCGTTACAAAGTCTGCGGACAGATGTGACCAAGACCACTGAGGTACGGGAAGGGGAAGTAGTTTACCTGCTGGAGAGTGCCGGGGAGATTTGGATTGTGTACATACCGAACATGAGTTGACATAGTGGGCAAAGTCCTGCGCCAAGGTGGGCCACCAGTACATATCGGAGAGGGATTGGATGGTGCTGGTGATACTTGGGTGTCCAGCAGCAAGGGATGTGTGTGCCCAGGTCAACAGCCAATCTCTCACCCCGTAGGGACGTAGATGCACTCGAGGGCAGGAGCGGGTTCACTCCAGAGCCTGGCAGATGTCCACAGCTACCTCCCAAAACACGGGGAAAATGATACGGGAGGACCGCTTGATAGGGGTAAAAAAACAGGGTGTAGGAAAACAGGTCCTCTGGCATCCTGGTCCCCAGGCGGTGATTCTCATCTTTGATCAGGAGATGGTGGGGTTACGGAGTTGGAGCCACGGTAGGCCAAGCATGACTTTGTGTACAGGTGCGGTGATGGAGGGAAGGCTTTCCTGGTGCTTGGGTCCCATGGTAAGGGTAAGTGGTGCTGTGACGTGAGTAATTGTGCAGGATCCCAATGGTCGCATATCCAGCTGGTGCCCCTCATGACCGCAATAGGAACAGATGCCGCTGGGAGGTGTGTAGCTCCTTGGGTTCAGGCTCTGCCTCAAGACAGCCAAAGGAGGGAGTTGAGTTGTGAGGTGGACACCGATGCGCCCGAAGAAGGTTATCCAGACAGATGGCCATCGCGATGAGAGCGTCCAAGGATATGTTGTCATCCTGACATGCCAACTCCATCTGGTCCTCTTCATGCAGTCCACTGCAGAATAGAGTGTGGAGTGCCGGTTCATGCCATCCGCTGGAGGCTGCCACAGTCCGAAAGGTGAGGGCGTACTCCGCAGCGGTCTGGGCACCTTGGTGGAGCTGGAAAAGTTGCTCACCTTCCTCTCTGGAGGATGGTCGAAAACCACCTTGAACAGAGCCATGAACCTCTGGTAGGAACCCAGCTCCTCCTCTCTCCCAGATGGCCGTAGCCCACTCCAACGCCTGTCCGGTCAGCAGGGAAAAGACCGTGGCAACCGAGGATCTCTCGGTGGTGGGAGGTGAAATAGAGGGAGCACTGGAGTAGGAAGCCACGACATTTTGATAGAGTACCATCATACGTCTCCGGAAGGGACAGTTGGGCATCACAGAGCCGGGAGGACGACTGGGTAGGATGGGGGACTGGCTCACTGACGACCCGTGGTAGGAGGCCGTCCATCAGAGGTATGGAGAACCTCGCTGCTGGTGTCGAGGCGGTGGAGAACGCAAAAGACCTCCTTCATGGTCGTACCCAGTAGAGCCAGCTGGTCATGATGTTGGTGGAGAAGATGACCCTGTTATGATGTGAGTAATCAGGGTGGTGATAAAGTCCAGGTGTGCTTAACGATAGGTGTGCGCAATATGGGTTCGAGTGCCGGAGGGAGGGAGCAGGAGTAGGCGTGACAACTTTTTCAAAACATACCTTTAAGTTGAAGATATAGTGGAATGTAACCTCTTCAGCAATGTGATCATATTCATCCTCTCAAAGGAAAGACAAATCTCTTATCTTTTAGAGTTTGCTGTAGAGCAACAGAGGACAGACAGCAGGACGACAGTGAGCCGACCTCATTTGACCAGGGCTTTCAGTGTTTGGATTGGACTCCCCCTTAGTTCTTCAGAGGATCGCTGGATCTTTCACAGCCATGGAGACAGAGACTGCACAGGAAGCACTATTAATATACTGTAAGGGCATGAATAAAACTTTCGGTAAAGTTTTAGAAGCGCTTACACAGTAGATATTCTAGAAAAGTGTACCATATTCTACACTATTACAGTTTATTGTTGAGATGCCATCGAATAAAGTATGTAGGCTGTCTTATTTACATTGGTCTCATCCCTCACACACGTCTTTAAATGCTGTGACACCCTGTGAAGTTTGGGCCTGGGAGTATTTAGGATATTGTAAACTTTGTGTCGTTTGATTGGTCAATGGTGGTTGGTTTTGGGTTGAAAGGTTACACCTTCAGATGTTAGAAATGGAATTAAATGCCTTTGTTCTCTCTCTTATCCTGTATCCAGTCCATGGGGGAAGGTTGTATGATCAGTTCTAATTTAATAGGCTTGTAGGCCTCCCGCCTAGTAAGCATCACTTTGTTCATGCTTTGTCCTTTAAGTTAATGCTTTGTAACTTAAGCTTTATTCCTTGTATGTGAATCCATTCATTGTACAATGTGAATTAAATATCCACCTTTGGTGTAGACAATTCTCAGACAAATTCTTGCTAGTCAACATCAAGCATGATGCTTTCTTGTATATTTTAATTATCTTTATGGAGTCAGAAACATTTATTACCAGTCGCATGTGAGGTATTTATAATATCATATACACATGTCAAATATTACTGTGCACTACAAGTACATTTATGACCAAGCAGTAAGCATTCATACAGTATAATTCTTATCTGAATATTGTCTCATGGCTTACAAACCAATTGGGTGGACCATACCTAAGGAATCATAGAATATACAGTTGAAGTCGGAAGTTTACATACACCTTAGCCAAATACATTTAATCCTAGTATAAATCCCCTGTCTTAGGTCAGTTAAGATCACCTTATTTTAAGAATGTGAAATGTCAGAATAATTGTCACGTCCTGACCAGTATAGGGGTTATTTGTTATTGTAGTTTGGTCAGGACGTGGCAGGGGGTGTTTGTTTTATGTGGTTCAGGGTGTGTTTTGTGTATGTGTTTAGGTAGAGGGGTTTTTGATTTATTAGTCCGGGGTATGTTAGTCATTGTTCTATGTTAGTATATTTCTATGTTCTATCTAGTCTTTTGTAGTTCTATGTTTAGTTAATTGGGGTTGGACCTTCAATTGGAGGCAGCTGGTTATTGTTGCCTCTGATTGAGGATCCTATAATTAGGAGTTTGTTTTTCATGGGATTTTGTGGGAGATTGTTCTTGTTTAGCTGTTTGCCTGACAAGACTGTCAAGTTTGTTTTTGTTTTGTATACGTTTATGTGTTTTCCTTCTTCACCAAATAAAAAAAGATGTGTACATTTTCCCGCTGCGTCTTGGTCTCTACCCTACGACACCCGTGACAATAATAGTCGAGAAAATGCTTTATTTCAGCTTTTATTTCTTTCATCACATTCCCAGTGGGTCAAAAGTTTACATACACTCAATTAGTATTTGGCAGAATTGCCTTTAAATTGTTTAACTTGGGTCAAACATTTCAGGTAGCCTTCCACAAGCTTCCCACAATAAATTGGGTGAATTTTGTCCCATTCCTCCTGACAGAGTTGGTGTAACGGAGTCAGGTTTGTAGGCCTCCTTGCTCGCACATGCTTTTTCAGTTCTGCCCACAAATTATCTATAGGATTAAGGTCAGGGCTTTGTGATGGCCACTCCAATACCTTGACTTTGTTGTCCTTAAGGCATTTTGCCACAACTTTGGAAGTATGCTTGGGGTCATTGTCGATTTGGAAGACCCATTTGCGACCAAGTTATAACTTCCTGACTGATGACTTGAGATGTTGCATCATATCCACATAATTTTCCTTGCTCATGACGCCATCTATTTTGTGAAGTGCACCAGTCCCTCCTGCAGCAAAGCACGCCCACAACATGATGCTGCCACCCCGTGCTTCATGGTTGGGATGGTGTTCTTCGGCTTGCAAGCCTCCATATTTTTCCTCCAAACATAACGATGGTCATTATAGCCAAACAGTTCTATTTTTGTTTCATCAGACCAGAGGACATTTCTCCAAAAAGTACGATCTTTGTCCCCATATGCAATTGCAAATCGTAGTCTGGCTTTTTTATGGCAGTTTTGGAGCAGTGGCTTCTTCCTTGCTGAGCGGCCTTCCAGGTTATGTCGATATAGGACTTGTTTTACTGTGGATATAGATACTTTTGTACCTGTTTCCTCTAGCATCTTCACAAGGTCCTTTGCTGTTGTTCTGGGATTGATTTGCACTTTTCGTACCAAAGCACGTTCATCTCTAGGAGACAGAACACATCTCCTTCCTGAGCGGTATGACAGCTGCGTGGTCCCATGGTGTTTATACTTGCGTACTATTGTTTGTACAGATGAACGTTGTACTTCAGGCGTTAGGAAATTGCTCGCAAGGATGAACCAGATTTGTGGAGGTCTACAGTTTTTTTGAGGTCTTGGCTGATTTCTTTTGATTTTCCTATGTCAAGCAAAGAGGCACTGAGTTTGAAGGTAGGCCTTGAAATACATCCACAGGTACACCTCCAATTGACTCAAATGATGTCAATTAGCCTATCAGAAGCTTCTAAAGCCATGACATCATTTTCTGGAATTTTCCAAGCTGTTTAAAGGCACAGTCAACTTAGTGTATGTAAACTTCTGACCCACTGGAATTGTGATACAGTGAAATAATCTGTCTGTAAACAATTGTTGGGAAAATGACTTGTGTCATGCACAAAGTAGATGTCCTAACCGACTTGCCAAGACTATAGTTTGTTAACAAGAAATTTGTGGAGTGGTTGAAAAAACAGTTTTAATGACTCCAACCTAAGTGTATATAAACTTCCGACTTCAACTGTAGCACAAGATGCTGACAAGACAGGGGACACACAAGGACAGAACAGGACACACAATGGCAAGGCAGACCATTACTTCATAGTGACTCCATGTGGTTTGTCCTTAAGTCCCTGTTTATGCAGATGTTGTTTGTCAGGGTCCACGTGGAAGGAAAGGTCAGCAAGTTTAAACCACCCCTCGTCTCTTTCCAAAACATTTTTCCATTGTTACAGACACTGTGGGGGTTGGACCCATAGAGGTGTTCTGTTTAATCCCATGGTTGAACCCTATAAAAGGACTAGTGTCCATCCATCCTGTCACAGTTCCTGGAACCGCTTGGAGTCGTGATCATCCTCTCTGAGTTGTGTAAGTTTGAGTGTTAACCTCAGTCTCCCTCCACAAGAAGATGCAGGACTTCGCCTTCGCTGCCCTCTCCATTTGGCTGTGTCTGGGTGCCACCGCCCTGGCAGAGTCCCACGGCCCACAACACTGCAGTAAGGATTATCTGCTTTATATCTACTTGTAGTAGTTAATGTTTGCTGTGCACTATGTGGAAAACTGCTATTACTTGTATGACTATTTCTGTAATATTGTCAAGGTTCATGGATTTGACAGTCTCTAACTAAAATTATACCTATATGTCTTCACATCTATGAGTTTTTATATCTATCTAAATGCCGTTTTTGTCTTTTAGCATCACCTAATATGACTGGGGTCCTGACTGTGGTGAGTTGTCCATTATCAATGTCCAGTTTCATGTAAGGACACTGTGTGGCTATATTTCCATTATTTCAAAACCAAACCAGACTCTCAGCTCAGGCAATCCTGTTTTAGTCCACTGATGTTTTTGTAGGTACAGAATTGGGTCATACTCATCTCTCTCTTTATATCTTCCTCGCTCTTCCTCTCTTTATAAAACAGATGGCCCTTACAGGAGGTGAAATCAAGGCAACTGGACATTACAGCTACGACTCTACGGACAAGAAGCTACGTTTCACTGAAAGTGAGATGCACCTCAACAAGACTGAGCATCTGGAGGACTACCTGATGCTGTTTGAAGAGGTAACACTGTGAACTAACAGAAATACACACTTATAAGACAACATTTCAGTTGAGTCCAACCCAATTGTAATGCAGAATAGCTGCTTTATAACATCAAAGTATACATGTATAACACACTTGTTACTATGGTTATGACACAGCATCGTCATAACCGAGTCTTCCTCCATCTCTACCGTCTCTCTCAGGGGGTCTTCTATGACATTGACATGAAGAACCAGTCCTGTAAGAAGATGTCTCTGCACTCTCATGCTCACGCTCTTGAACTCCCCGCTGGTGCAGCCCATCAGGTTGAGCTGTTTTTGGGGAGTGACACTGTTCAGGAGGAGAACATCAAAGTGAACATATGGATGGGATCTGTGGCAGAGACTAAGGGTAATTATGATACGCATTAGGAGTCAGACTGTCAATGTGATTTTCATTAATGAAGTAATACATGATGGTTTATATACTGTATATGGTTTATATAGCAAGGCTATTGAGGTGTATCAAAGCATTCACATACAGTATATGTCAGTCCTAATGTCTGTCTGTCTATCTATCTGATCTCCAGGCCAGTATTCTGTGTTAACTACTGTGGGAGAATGTCTACCACTCAGTACTTTCTACTCAACTGACTCCATCACACTCCTCTTCAGGTGTGTGACATACGTTTAACTTGCTTAAAGCAGTGGTAAGGTCACTGACATGTATGTAAAGTATGCTGCTACCATATTGCCCTATTACAGTACTAGTTTTATTTGAAGATTGTAGATTTTGTTCGACACTGTATATCTGATTGTGCTTACGGTGTAGGTTCTTGCATGCCCCGAAATCTTCATGTGATTTCTCTTTTTCTTACAGCAATTCTGAAGTGGTCACTGAGGTGAAGGCCCCTGAAATGTTCACTCTACCGTCTTTCTGTGAGGCTGTGGAGCTGGAGGAGACTCCAAAGGGCCAGAAGAATGACTTCTTCAATATTTTCAACACTGTCTGATACAGTGGCACCAGGACCTCCAGCCCCAACCAACCAAGAGCCTGGCAAGCTAATCCACCTAGATGTTTCTCTCACTCTAATGACTACATTTGAGTGTTTTATTACGATCTTTCCTCTTCTGTTAGATAAGATCTGTATTATAATTTACTTTCTTTGTTGATTCCCCTTTGAAGACATTGCATAAAAGATGGATCAGATGTAAAAAGGAAAGTTAATTTCAAGTTGTCATGTTAATGTAATCTCTACGTTTGAAAAGGATAGATGGGCATATAACGTTAATACCTTACACTATTAATCTGTCACTTTAAGTTGCTAATGCGTAAGAGGTCTGCATAGGCAAATAAGATAATAAAAACTCAAAATCTTTTCCAGTCTCCAAATGTATTTTTTTTATTACCCAAGTCATCTTCAACATCTTCCTCAAACATACATAAGAATATCTCTTAATCTCTAGCTGAAACTGATTGCAGCACCATAGCGTCTAGCTCCTGTAGCCCACATTAGCTAAACTCTAGTCTCATTAATTAGTCATGCCTTTGATCCAGAACAATAGTCTCACTGTCTTTGTCTGTCAGTATTTCTGGGGTTAGGTTTACATAAAATGAATTTCACAGACATGGCCACTTGTAGCCTGTTGTAAATGGGGTTTGAAATAACTTTTAAACTATTTCTGGTTAACAGAGAGGGATGTGATACCTGAAAAAGCAATGAAGTCATTAAACCCAAAACAAGCAGGGAGACAGAGAGTGAACCCTATCTGGGGTGAGTTGCTGAGCATGAGGCCAGCTGCTGTCCTTGGTGCTGCAGCTGCCAGGGCTGGGACAGTGTGACTGACTGGGACCCTCCTCCAAACATGCTGAAATGTGTAGGCCTACTAGCCCATTTCAGCACCACCACATGGGGGCCACTGCATGGCAGCAGTTGCAGCAGTGGGGAACTAGTCCGTGTATGAAATTAAACTGTCATAGCAACACTATGAATCAGGCCTACCTAATTTATTCCTGGAGGAGAGAACATTATTTTGTTTTCTGTAACATTCAGTGCGTGGACTTGATTGCATATATGGCCGTGGACCTAGCCAAGTCACAGGTAGTCTGGCACTGCTTTTCCATTGACAGAAAAATAATAATAGGCTGTGAGCGTTGAGTTGGGTCACGTGTCGATCGCCCCTTTGCCGCTAGTCCATCGGTGCAAGTCTAGACCATGAGTAACAGGCATCATTGAATGCACTTTCAGATAAGGAACATGCTTGTTGTTAATTAATTACAGTAAAGCTTAGTTCCTCGTGGTCTTCATAGCAAATAGGCCGAATGTGCGTAAAAACCTGGGACATCGGCTTGCTTTTCGGATGAACGATACATTTTAACTGGCTATTACTTTGAAATTGGTCACACGGTGACTATTTCACATTGAACCATGGCGATTGCACACGCTGCTACAGAATACGTTTTCTCCAACTTTTTATTGAAGGATCCAACACAGTCGAAGTACAAAGGAGTGCGCGGTTCATCGCGGTTGGTCTCCCTTTGTTACTTATTTCCCTCGCGTTTGCCCAGGAGGTGTCAGTAGATGAGTTGAATTACTGATAGACTATCAGAACACAGGCTAAAATGTTAAACTTGGTCGAATAAAAGCATCTGGGTCAAACATAGAAATTGATAAAATAGCATCTGTAGAATTGAGCGCACACACTACATCAGAGCAGACTATTGTTTCTCGGCGGACAAACTCTGTCTTTCTGTGTTTAGTTCGAGCAGTCCATTGCAGTCAAGCACTGTAGGCCTAAACAATAAAACACTGCTTCAATGATTTCAGTGCCAAGATTTACACTAAAGGATTCTTGCATTCTCATCAGATGATCTCGCAAACATGTCTAATCCCTGGGTCGTTCTTTGTCTGCTTCATTGAGCCCATAACTGCAATTCAGACCACCACCATCTATCAAAGGAAAACAGGCTATTTCACTGAAATGTGTCGCCCCAGATTAACCTATCCAATATTGTTAAATGTTGATCTTGTTAAAACAGCTGTGTTGCTTGTCCCTCAAAATGTAGTCTTAGTTACATTTTAGCCTTCTTGTCCTGTGTGTTGTTCGAGAGCAGGCCAACCTGCGTGAAGCAACAGTTAGTTTGTAGCTCTTTGAAAATGACTCAACCTTGTAAACTAATCCACACGATCCCACACCCCTCCTTTCACTGCTTTTCATATTTTATCCTTTCTCTAAAAATATTTATACTGAATAAAGTGACAGAGGTTGCAGGTAGATAAACAGGTTTGTGAGTGAAGATATAGCCTAATTAGATTAATAAAATCACATGTGAAAATAATTTATGTCTAATGCTGAGTTACAGGCTAATTCTCACTTGGCAGTGTGTCTATATCAGCCATAGAGATCCACTATGTTCCGTTTGATTCTGTAGTATCAGTCCTGTAAACACTCCCTGCTCTCATCTATTCTTCTGCAGACTACAGATGTATTATGTGTACATGACAGTTTGGGCAGGGATCCATGGGGTTTGGGGTGGCAGTGACTTTTTCTGTGCTTTCCATAGGCCATCCCAACAACATGTTTCACCAAAGAAACTGATTTGCGCTGTCGATGTGTGATCCAAACATATGTGTGAAATAACATAGATAATATACTTATTATCAAGAATGAAAGTGTTTCAGTTAGTATTTAAAGGGTTACGCATCAAGCAAATAAATAGGATACAGTGGAAATCAATGTATTTTTACCATCCAACCTCTGCACTATGGGACAACAACAACCACATAAATAACTGGAGGGGACAGTTATTGACAGAAACTCAATGTCCACTGGAAACTGTACTATGCCCACCACCAACTGAGAAAGTAGATAACAGCTAGAGCCCACACTGGTCCTATTTCAAATCAAATCAAAGTTTATTTGTCACGTGCGCTGAATACAACAGGTGTAGACCTTACAGTGAAATGCTTACTTACAGGCTCTAGCCAATAGTGCAAAAAAGGTATTTCCTGTGTCTTCTTCACTCAACATTAGGCTGTGTACACTAGTCTTTCCATTCTGGAGTGGCCCATTCTAACCCTGTCCTCCAATCCCTTTATGTCGGAATGCAGGTACCCAGATCAGCTGTTTTGTCTCTACGAACTTCTCGCGGCGACAAGCGGCCTATGTTGACTCCTTCTGCTGGGCAGCGGTGCAGGAGCAGCAACCCAGTGTTGTTGGAGTCAAGGGCACGCCCCTGTGGCTGCACAAGGTACAGACCCTCCTCAGTTATCCAAGACCAATATGGGGACGTGCCCTGTGTCCCAATTCTCCTACCTTTCTCAAAGTGTGCATTTGTCCTCTTCTCCTCTTGCACAAATCACAAGTGTTTACTTACTATAGGGAAGAACGTAGAGAATTGGGACACAAAGGTGGACTGTGTGGATTCAACATACAAAAAGCCATAATGTACTGTAGCATTGTGGGTCAGTGGTCGGAGCGAAGGGGAGCTTCAGTCAGTATGAGTGAGATTGATATGTTAATGTGGCCCTAACAGTTATGGCTGCATGGGAAGTGTTTGATTAACGCTTTTCACTGGTAATCTCAACGCAGCATCACATTTGGAATATTTATGATTGCGATACCCACCTAAACTCTCAGGAGCAGGGCTTAAATCAGGCCACACTGTCAAGTAGAGTCAACACTCTTCATCTACATTAAAGCCCTGTTACCATAGCCTCTACAATTATAATTATGCAGCCTCTTCTCAGACGACTGGGAGAGATACTTAGAGGGTTTCTTGATGAGATGAATAATATCTCCATATGCAGGTTTAATAATATTCCAATCAAATCTAATTTTATTTGTCACATGCGCCAAATACCACAGGTGCAGACCTTACAGTGAAATTAACCAACAATGCAGTTTAAAAAAAATAAGTGTTAAGAAAGTATTTACTAAATAAACAGAAGTTTTAAAAAAAGAATAAATACATAAATAAAATAGCAACAATAAATAACAGTAACGAGGCTATATATAAAATAATTGAGGTAATATGTTGGTAGAGGTAAAGTGACTATGCAAAGATAATAAACATAGAGAAGCAGTGCTCTGTGGTAAAAGAAAGAACAGTCTATGACTAGGGTGGCAGTTTTTGGCAATTTTTAGGTCCTTCCTATAATAATATCGCCATAATGCATGTCATTATGTTATAATCTGTCCTTGTAGTCGAGGAATTACAATCACCACCGGTGAGGAGAATTTAATATCCAAATTGGAGTGACATTGTTCAAAACTTTCCCAAACGTTGAGTCACAACATTCATCATAGTTCCAGGTGTATTCATTTGGTTTACTTCTGTGGCTCATAGCAATGTGGGTCACACCAATCTTCTGTATTTTCTACAGTCAGTTCAGGTGGATTTGTCATCTTTCCGGTTCTCATTTTGAAATGAGTCATGCAATTCTTGTTTTCTTTTTGGTTCCCTCTCTCACCCTCTTTTATTCCCCTCTGCCCTCCTCCTCCAGTTCTTCCCCTACATCCTCCTGTTGTTGGCCATCCTCATGTACATCCCTACGCTGTTCTGGCGCTTCATGGCCGCCCCCACCTCTCCTCTGACCTCAACTTCATCATGGAAGAGCTGGACCGCTCCTATAAGCGAGCCATCAGACTGGCCAAGAGCCTGGCCTCATTTATAGACACCAAAGATGTCTCTGACGACCCCCCCAGGTAAACACTGCAGTGAGACCTTGATCACTTCCAGCCTCCATCAACTTTAGATTACTTAGGTTAATTCTTTCTCTCTTCCACCTGAGCTCAAGACTCATAAGGGCCATGTGCTAAGCGTTTGCACTCTTTTTTTCAAAAGCGAGAATAAAGTTTAGGATATAAGATAGTATAGTGATAATGGCTCGTTCAGAATAACAAATAATGGAATCTATAGAGGTAAAATTAATTTTTATTTGCTTACGTTAGCCCATTAGCTATGCAGTCTGAAACAATGTTGGACTGATATAGTTAAAACAGCAGAGAGTTGTTTGCCTGCGGCTGTAGAGGTGAACCTGGCGTTTCTCTCCCATTAGTTTTATTAACAGGATGGCTTAGCGTAAAAACACATCAGAAAAACACACCATGACCTTTTCAGAACAGCTACTGTTGCCTCACACAATGTTCTCATTTCCAGATGTCCATCAATGGAGTGTAGTGCCATCAGAGGACAAAGAGTTCATATGACAGCTTGTGAGAAACGGTGAGAGTTTTAGATTAGATAAAATGTTCAATATTTTAATTGAGAGGATCAGAGAGAAAGAGGGAGAGAAACTTTATTAGCCAGAACAAAAAGTAGTAAGAAATGGATTGATTTGAAAAAAAAATTGGAAATAATTTGTTTGGCTTGGCACCAGTGGAGACTATGCTGAACCCAGCCAGGCTATCAGATACAGTGTGTCTCTTTGTCTGAACATAATATAGGCAGAGCTGTTCATTAGATCAGTAATAGAGAGTGGGGGAATATGCTCAACTCAATTTTATTCAATAAACAGTGCTTAGAAGAATGCTGCAATAACCTAGGGTCAAATTGCATAGTAGAACTATAAAAAAAAATATCCAGCACTCACTTGATCAAGTTGTGTCGATTATTAAAAATATAATGTAATGCACGCATATGTACAAACACCCTCAAATGAATCATGTAGGTTAGCTCAGAGATATTGCCTCAAATACACAAAATAAATGTAACACAACTGCATCATAGTAATGCTGGCCCCTTTTTCTAGAACATATACCATCCAGCTCCACCTAATCTCCTTGTGGTGTGTTGTGATGGCAGTGCCCTGGACCTGACTGAGGGCTGCTTTAAATACCCCCTGGTGGAGCAGTACCTGAAGACCAAACGTTTCTCCCGCTGGCTGGTGGTGAAGTACTTGTCGGGTGTTTACCCTGCTCACCCTGCTGTTGGCCTGTCTCTACCTTCGTTACTACATCCGCCTGGCCTCCTTCACCGATGAGTTTGCCTGTGACGTGCCGGACGGGGTTGCTGAGGAACAGCAGTGCGGTGGCGGTGCAGTGTAAGCTGGTGGCGGTGGGGGTGTTCAGGCTACTAAGCTAAATCAACCCGGGAGTGTACATCCTGCTGTCTCCCCTGGTGGTGTACGCTACCCTGGGTCCGGCCAGACAGAGCTCACGCTTCCTCCGGCCCTACGAGATGTTGCCAGCCTTCGATGCTCTGGACCTGGACACACCCTTCTACAACGACCTCAGCATGTACCTGCTCTTCCTGGAGGATAACCTCAGTGAGTTTAAGTCTTGTAAGTGTCTGCAGGTGGGTAACAACACTTCAATATGTGTTTAGTCAAATTATATGGTAATTTAGCAGTGACCATGTGTTGCTCATTTGGGTTTTTAAGTAATAACTAACTTACAAGCATTGAGTCATTGAAACCACAATAGATTACAGTGGATTGCACTGTCTTTGGGTAGTGTCCACTTTGCAAAATATGTTTGGAATTATGTTATCCCGTAGTGACATTATTTAAAGTCTGGTATTACCTTGAGGTATCAGCATGTGTATTTATGTGCTGTGTATCATTTGCTACAGGTCCTGGAGCTGCTGAGAGAGGGAGGTGGTGAGGCCTTTGACACCATGTGTCTGCTGCAGACTCTGGGCCAGGCGAAAACATGTGGTGGACGGGAAAAAATCCACTTCATACCAGGACAACAACGTCTCCATCCTGGGATCAAACCCGGGTCTGTAATGACGCCTCAAGCACTGCTATGCATTGCCTTAGACCGCTGTGCCACCCGGGAGGCCCATTTAAAGTCCATTTAAAGTTAGATTTGATTTAGTCCTATTCTTTAATCTGGAGTTTTGGTTGAGATGGAGACGTGATTCCAACATATCAATTATTAATTTGTAGACAAACTGGAATGAATGCCAGACTAAGTCAGTACCACAGATGGAACTATCCAAGCAGAAGATAAATATCCTTCAAATGTTAATATTCGGTTGCATTGACAACCAAACACAATTCAATATCACCGTGAAATATCATAAATAGCCTATTAACTTGTCGACAAGTTAACAAATTATATGTTTGATTCACATCTCCAGCTCAACCAAAAAAAGGGTAAATAATGGGATTAAGCCAGTGGCTCAGATGGAACTATCCAAGCAGTAGATACATCCCCTTTAAATGTTCATATTTGGTTGCATTGTCAATCAAACACAATTCAATATTACTTTTGTAATACAGTAAATAGTAGATAGGCGGAGGCAGTAAATAGCCTGCATATTCAAGATAGCATGCATAGGTCGTCGCAGGTCTGTGGAGATCTTCACAACTGCTGTAATAATCTGTGCAGATTGTCGAAAGGCATTCAACGGGGGAAAATAAATGCAGAGGGGTTTGTTTCATGGTGTGAGTGTGGTACATACAGGAACTCAAGTCCTTTTGTTCTTCCGATCTGGAATACCTCCCCATCAAATGCCGATCTCATTCCCTCCCAAGATAATTTTCTTCGGTCATCGTCACTGCCGTGTATATTCCCCCCCAAGCCAACACTGTGACAGCTCTCAAGGAACCACAATGGACTATGTGCAAACTGGATACCGCATATGCTGAGGCTGCATATGTTGTAGCTGGGGACATTAATAAAATAAATCAGAGGAATACTACCAAAATTCTATCAACACATCTCCTGTGCGAAACGCACAACACTGACCCTGGATCATTGCTATTCTCTCTTCCAGGATGACTACAAGGCCCACCCCCGCCCTCCCTTCGGCAAATCAGATCACGCCTCCGTTCTGCTCCTCCCCACATATAGTCAGAAACTTAAACAGGAAGCTCCCATGGTAAGGACTGTTCAACGTTGGTTTGACCAATCGGAATCTATGCTTCAAGATTGTTTTGATCATGCCGGATGGGAAATGTTCCAGGTCGCCTCTTTGAATAGTATCGACGTAAACACAATCAAAAACCGTGGATAGATGGCAGCATTTGTGGAGACCAGTGAGCTGACCAGTGAGCTAAGATAAGGCGGGGCTTTACCTAGCAAAGATGTATAGATGACCTGGAGCCAGTGGGTTTGGCGACGAATATGAAGCGAGGGCCAGCCAACGAGAGCATACAGATCGCAGTGGTGGGTAGTATATGGGGCTTTGGTGACAAAGCGGATGGCACTGTGATAGACTGCATCCAATTTGCTGAGTAGAGTGTTGGAGGCTATTTTATAAATGACATCGCCGAAGTCAAGGATCGGTAGGATAGTCAGTTTTACGAGGGTATGTTTGGCAGCATGAGTGAAGTATGCTTTGTTGTGAAATAGGAAGCCGATTCTAGATTTATTTTTGGATTAGAGACATTTATGTAAGTCTGGAAGGAGAGTTTACAGTCTAACCAGACACATAGGGATTTGTAATTGTCCACATATTCTAAGACAGAACCGTCCAGAGTAGTGATGCTGGACGGGCGGGCAGGTGCGGGAAGCGATCGTTTTGAAGAGCATGCATTTAGTTTTACTTGCAATTAAGAGCAGTTGGAGGCCACGAAAGGAGAGTTGTATGGCATTGAAGCTCGTCTGGAGGTTAGTTAGCCCAGTGTCCAAAGAAGGGCCAGAAGTATACAGAATGGTGTCGTCTGCGTAGAGGTGGATCAGAGAATCACCAGCAGCAAGAGCAACATCACTGATGTATACAGAGAAAAGACTCGCCTGAGAATTTAACCCTGTGGCACCCCCATAGAAACTGCCAGAGGTCCAGACAACAGGCCCTCCGATTTGAAACACTGAACTCTGTCTGAGAAGTAGTTGGTGAACCAGGCGAGGCAGTCATTTAAGAAACCAAGGCTGTTGAGTCTGCCGGTAAGAATGTGATGATTGACAGAGTCGAAAGCCTTGGCCAGGTCGATGAATACGGCTGCACAGTATTGTCTTTTATCGACGGCGGTTATGATATCGTTTAGGACCTTGAGCGTGGCTGAGGTGCACCCATGACCAGCTCGGAAACCAGATTGCATAGCGGAGAAGGTACGGTGGGATTCGAAATGGTCGGTGATCTGTTAACTTGGCTTTCGAAAACCTTAGAAAGGCAGGGTAGGATAGATAGGTCTGTAACAGTTTGGGTCTAGAGTGTCTCCCCTTTGAAGAGGGGGATGACCGCGGCAGCTTTCCAATCTTTAGGAATCTCAGAAGATATGAAAGAGAGGTTGAACAGGCTAGTATTAGGGGTTGCAAAAATTGCAGCGGATAATTTTAGAAAGAGAGGGTCCAGATTGTCTAGCCCAGCTGATTTGTAGGGGTCCAGATTTTGCAACTCTTTCAGAACATCAGCTATCTGGATTTGGGTGAAGGAGACATGGGGGAGGTTTGGGCAAGTTGCTGTGGGGGGTGCAGGGCTGTTGACCGGGGTAGGGGTAGCCAGGTGGAAAGCATGGCCAGCCATAGATAAATGCTTATTGAAATTCTCAATTATCGTGGATTTATTGTGGTGACAGTGTTTCCTAGACTCGGTGCAGTGGGCAGCTGGGAGGAGGTGCTCTTATTCTGGGAGTTTGTGCTACAGGATGCAATTTTATGTTTGAAAAAGCTAGCCTTTGCTTTCCTAACTGCCTGTGTATATTGGTTCCAAACTTCCCTGAAAAGTTGCATATCGCGGGGGCTATTCGATACTAATGCAGTATGCCACAGGATTTTTTTTGTGCTGGCCATGGGCAGTCAGGTCTGGAGTGCACCAAGGGCTATATCTGTTCCTGGTTCAACATTTTTTGAATGGGGCATGCTTATTTAAGATGGTGAGAAAAGCACTTTTAAAGAATAGCCAGACATCCTCTACTGACGGAATGAGGTCAATATCCTTCCAGGATACCCGGGCCAGGTTGATTAGAAAGGCCTGCTCGCTGAAGTGTTTTAGGGAGCGTTTGACAGTGATGAGGGGTGGTCGTTTGACCGCAGACCCATTACGGACACAGGCAATGAGGTAGTGATCGCTGAGATCCTGGTTGAAGACAGCAGAGGTGTATTTAGAAGGCAGGTTGGTCAGGATGATATCTATGAGGGTGCCCATGTTTACGGATTTGGGGTTGTACCTGGTAGGTTCCATGATAATTTGTGTGAGATTGAGGGCATCTAGCTTAGATTGTAGGACGGCCGGGGTGGTAAGCATGTCCCAGTTTAGGTCACCTAACAGTACGAGCTCTGAAGATAGATGGGGGGCAATCAATTCACATATGGTGTCCAGGGCACAGCTGGGGGCAGAGAGTGGTCTATAACAAGCGGCAACGGTGAGAGACTTGTTTCTGGAAAGGTGGATTTTTAGAAGTAGAAGCTCAAATTGTTTGGGCACAGACCTGGATGCACCATTGAGAGCATCCAGTCAGCATCCAGGCTCTCCAAAGGGTAGTGCGGTAGGCCCTTCGCATCACCGGGGGTACACTGCCTGCTCTCCAGGACGTCTACAGCACCCAGTGTCATAGGAAGGCCAAGAAGATCATCAAGGACCTCAGCCACAGGCTGTTCAACCCACTACCATCTAGAAGGCTGAGACAGTACAGGTGGGACCGAGAGACTGAGAAATCGCCAAGACATCAGACTGTTAAACAATAACCACTAGCCAGCCTCCGCCCAGTACCATGCCCTGAACCTTAGTCACTTTTGTAGCCGGCTACCACCCTGTACTTTAGCCTGCACCTTAGAGACTGCTGCCCTATGTACATAGAGTCATTGAACACTGGTCACTTTAATAATAATGTTTACATACTGTTTTACCCACTTTATATGTTTTTACAGTGCCGATTTTAGCATGTAAATCTTGGTGGGGCAAAATAAAAAAATGGATGGATGCCAGCAAAGCCACTACAGAACACAATACAACACTAAACAATATATGAATTGCACTATAACGGTGACAAACCAACAGCAGAGTCCCAACAGCAGTCCAAACACCTTACCACTGCTACACCTGGCTATCAGTGGAGCCTTGTCTGGCAGCAAAACAGTTCATTCAGCTTCATTTACTGCCTTTTAAAAAATATAGTTGATATGGCTGACTTCTTTAAACAAATGTGGTTTCTACTGACAATAGAGATGTACAAACTATGGCATAAGGGGACGACGAGCGGATAAGAGGCAATCCGCAACTTTGATTAAGACAATGAGTGAGCTGGGACGGACATAGTCAATATAACTATTTGTTCAGCACTTTTGAAATGTACAGAGACAGAATTCAGAACATGGTCCGTTCTTACAGTATTCTCCCTGTACAGCAAGTCAGAACCAGCTTGCCGTGCGGTAGCAGAGAAAACAGTTTATGACTAGGGTGGCTGGAGTCTTTGACAATTTTATGGGCCCTCCTCTGACACCGCGTGATTTAGAGGTCCTGGATGGCAGGAAGCTTGGCCCCGGTGATGTACTGGGCCGTACGTACTACCCTCTGTAGTGCCTTGTGGTCAGAGGCCGAGCAGTTGCTATACCAGGCAGTGATGCAACCCGTCAGCATGCTCTCGACGGTGCAGTTGTAAAACCTTTTGAGGATCTGAGGACCCATGACAAATCTTTTCAGTCTCCTGAGGGGGAATAGGTTTTGTTGTGCCCTCTTCACAACTGTCTTGATGTGCTTGGACCAAGTTAATTTGTTGGTGATGTGGACACCAAGGAACTTGAAGCTCTCAACCTGCTCCACTACAGCCCCGTCGATGAGAATGGGGGCGTGCTCGGTCCTCTTTTTCCTGTTGTCCACAATCATCTCCTTTGTCTTGATCACGCTAAGGGAGAGGTTGTTGTCCTTGCACCACACGGCCAGGTCTCTGACCTCCTCCCTATAGGCTGTCTCATCGTTGTCGGTGATCAGGCCTACCATTGTTGTGTCATCAGCAAACTTAATGATGGTGTTGGAGTTGTGCCTGGCCGTGCAGTCATAAGTGAACAGGGAGTACAGGAGGGGGACTGAGCACACACCCCTGAGGGGCCCCCGTGTTGAGGATCAGCGTGGTGGATGTGTTGTTACCTACCCTTACCACCTGTGGGTAGTCTAGGATCCAGTTGCAGAGGGAGGTGTTTAGTCCCAGGGTCCTTAGCTTAGTGATGAGCTTTGAGGGTACTATGGTGTTGAACGCTGAGCTGTAGTCAATGAATAGCATTCTCACATAGATGTTCCTTTTGTCCAGGTGGGAAAGGGTAGTGTGGAGTGCAATAGACATTGCAGCATCTGTGGATCTGTTGGTGCGGTATGCAAATTGAAGTGGATCTAGGGTTTCTGGGATAAATGGTGTTGATGTGAGCCATGACCGGCCTTTCAAAGCATTTCATGGCTACAGACGTGAGTGCTACGGGTCGGTAGTAATTTAGGCAGGTTACCTTAGTGTTCTTGGGCACAGGGACTATGGTGGTCTGCTTGAAACATGTTGGTATTACAGACTCAGACAGGGACAGGTTGAAAATGTCAGTGAAGACACTTACCAGTTGGTCAGCGCATGCTCGGAGTATACGTCCTGGTAATCCGTCTGGCCCAGCGGCCTTGTGAATGTTGACTTGTTTATTAAAGGTCTTACTCACATCGGCTGCGGAGAGCGTGATCACACAGTCATACGGACCAGCTGATACTCTCATGCATGTTTCAGTGTTACTTGCTTCGATGCGAGCATAGAAGTTATGTAGCTCGTCTGGTAGGCTCGTGTCACTGCCACATCCGACGAGCGTCGGAGCCGGTGTAGTACGATTCGATCTTAGTCCTGTATTGAAGCTTTGCCTGTTTGATGGTTCGTTGGAGGGCATAGCGGGATTTCTTATAAGCTTCTGGGTTAGAGTCCCGCTCCTAGAAAGCGGCAGCTCTGCCCTTTAGCTCGGTGCGAATGTTGCCTGTAATCCATGGCTTCTGGTTGGGGTATGTACGTAGTCACTGTTAGGACGATGCACTTATTGATAAAGCCAGTGACTGATGTGGTGTACTCCTCAATGACACTGGAAAAATCCCAGAACATATTACAGTCTGTGCTAGCGAAACAGTCCTGTAGTTTAACATCTGCTTCATCTGACCACTTTTTTTATAGGCCGAGTCACTGGTGCTTTTTTTTGCTTGGAAGCAGGAATCAGGAGGATAGAGTTATGGTCAGATTTGCCAAATGGAGGGTGAGTGAGAGCTTTGTACGTGTCTCTGTGTGTGGAGTAAAGGTGGTCTATAATTTTTTTCCCCTCTGGTTGCACATTTAACATGCTGATAGAAATTCGGTAAAGCTGATTTAAGTTTCCCTGCATTAGTCACCGGCCACCAGGAGCATCGCCTCTGGGTGGGCGTTTTCCTATTTGCTTATGGCGGAATACAGCTCATTGAGTTCGGTTTTAGTCCCAACTTCGCTCTGTGGTGGTATGTAGACAGCTACGAAAAATACAGATGAAAACTCTCTAGGTAGATAGTGTGGTCTACAGCTTATCATGAGATACTCTACCTCAGGCGAGCAAAACTTTGAGACTTTCTTAGATATCGTGCACCAGCTGTTGTTTACATAAATGCATAGGCCCCCGCCTGTGTCTTACCAGAGGCTGCTGTTCTGTCTTGCTGGAGTGTATAACCCGCCAGTGTATGTTCTTAATGTCTTTGTTCAGCCACGACTCTGTGAAACATACGATATTACAGTTTTTAATGTCCCATTGGTAGGATATACGTGCTTTCAGTTCGTCACATTTTCACATTTTTATTTTCCACTGATCCTCACATTGGAAGTTTCCTTCTCCAGCGAATCACGGGGATCGGGGCCTGGTCGGGTATCTGCAGTATATCCCTCACGGCCGACTCATTGAAGAACTCCTCGTCCAATTTGAGGTTAGTAATCCCAGTTCTGATGTCCAGAAGCTTTTTTCGGTCATAAGAGACAGTAGCAGCAACATTATTTACAAAACAAGTTACGAAAACTCGAAAAAACAAACAAAATACCATGATTGGTTGGGAGCCGATAAGACGGCAGCCCTACCCTCCGGCGCCATCCTGTTGACAACTCTCTGAGTTTACGAACTCTGGCACTCCAGATTGAATTTACGAATACACCCGTAGTATAAACCAGAATTTAGTCTTGAAATCTTTGGTTATTTAGTACATGGCCTCACATGTGAATCCTTAAAGAGATGGGTGGGGCTAAGGCTTAATAAGAGGGTGTAAACGATGCTGAATTGGTGTAGACAAAGCGCTCTCCAGTAGGTTTACCAAAACAA
This sequence comes from Salmo trutta, assembly GCF_901001165.1. Lineage (NCBI taxonomy): Eukaryota > Metazoa > Chordata > Actinopteri > Salmoniformes > Salmonidae > Salmo > Salmo trutta. The sequence goes on along the minus strand of NC_042971.1, from coordinate 39,800,525 downwards.
CCTCAAAAATGAGGTTACAATTTTATCAACTTTCAAAGCAGAATTACTTTCCCATTGTTCCTCAACTGTACAGTCGTGTCCAAAAGTTTTGAGAATGACACAAATATTAATTTCCACAAAGTTTGCTGCTTCAGTGTCATTAGATATTTTCGTCAGATGTTACTATGGAATACTGAAGTATAATTACAAGCATTTCATAAGTGTCAATGGCTTTTATTGACAATTACATGAAGTTGATGCAAAGAGTCAATATTTACAGTGTTGACCCTTCTTTTTCAAAACCTTTGTAATCTGCCCTGGCATGCTGTCAATTAACTTCTGGGCCACATCCTGACTGATGGTAGCCCATTCTTGCATAGTCAATGCTTGGAGTTTGTCAGAATTTGTGGGTTTTTGTTTGTCCACCCAACCTGAGGATTGACCACAAGTTCTCAATGGGTTTAAGGTCTGGTGAGTTTCCTGGCCATGGACCCAAAATATCGATGTTTTGTTCCCCGAGCCACTTAGTTATCACTTTTGCCTTATGGCAAGGTGCTCCATCATGCTGGAAAAGGCATTGTTCGTCACCAAACTGTTCCTGGATGGTTGGGAGAAGTTGCTCTCGGAGGATGTGTTGGTACCATTCTTTATTCATGGCTGTGTTCTTAGGCAAAATTGTGAGTGAACCCACTCCCTTGGCTGAGAAGCATCCCCACACATGAATGGTCTCAGGATGCTTTACTGTTGGCATGACACAGGACTGATGGTAGCGCTCACCTTGTCTTCTCCGGACAAGCTTTTTTCCGGATGCCCCAAACAATCGGAAAGGAGATTCATCAGAGAAAATGACTTTACCCCAGTCCTCAGCAGTCCAATCCCTGTACCTTTTGCAGAATATCAGTCTGTCCCTGATGTTTTTCCTGGACAGAAGTGGCTTCTTTGCTGCCCTTCTTGACACCATGCCATCCTCCAAAAGTCTTCGCCTCACTGTGCGTGCAGATGCACTCCCACCTGCCTGCTGCCATTCCTGAGCAAGCTCTGTACTGGTGGTGCCCCGATCCCGCAGCTCAATCAACTTTAGGAGACGGTCCTGGCGCTTGCTGGACTTTCTTGGGCACCCTGAATCCTTCTTCACAACAATTGAGTTGTGTCATTCTCAAAACTTTTGGCCACAACTGTAGTGTATGATATACCATTTTCTAGCTCCGAGTCTACTTTTATCCAAAAACACAATTTCGCTACATAAGATCGAGCCGGTTGGTCACATATGTTGATATGCTTCAGTTTGCTGCCATGTTACTGGTTTCACATTTGTCTCCAACGATCATAAGGTAAAATAGATCTAAAACAATTAGCATTTTTATTTATAATCCCTTTATCCAAACGGCTTACTCATTTACTTAGCTCTTATCAATAGCTTAGCCTCTTATCAACGTGTAAATTACAGTGCATGGAGAATGTCATTTTTATTAGAAAGAATAAAATAGACAGGTTGCTTGACCTTATTCATCACACGTAAAGATGGTGGAATTATGAGGGTATTAGGTCAAGGTCAGAATACGGCGTATCCATAGACACCTCCGCCACACCTTCATTTCTTTGATATCCACCTCCAACGAATAGTGGGTGAATAGCATGCTATTCTCATGCTTAAATTCAAGATCAGAATACACTGTGGAAGACCAGGGGGTTGGGTCAAAATGTTTACACAGATCAGACACAGACAGAGTAGGATTAACTCAGTTTCAAAAAGGGTTTATTAAAATAATAGTTCAAAAGAAAAGAATTGGTCTCTCCCATGAGACCCTCTCCGGGACACAGTCTTCTAGGCTTCGGGTCTTGCTGTATCCTGTGGGGATTAAAAACTGAACTCACTCCTATTACCTCTGCAACCGTCCTCGCCTCGTGATGTATACGCCGTCTGTCACCAGGCCTCGACAAGTCTGCCTCTGATCGCTGACCTGCTGTACGCCACCCCCCCCCTAGCTCTGTCAGGGAGGGGGCTGTCATCAGTGCGACGTATGTCTCCCTTCTCGATAGGGCATCTGCGTTTCCATGCTTCGCCCCTGACCTGTGCACCACAGAAAAAGAGAAGCATTGAAGGGACAAGAACCACCTGGTGACCCAATCGTTTGTGTCCCTTCCCCTGGCCATCCAGACCAGGGGAGCATGGTCCATGACCAGGGTGAAGTGGGTACCTAACAGGTAATACTTGAGTGTCTAGACACCGCTAGACACTTTCTCAACAATAGAGTATTTTTTCTCTCTGGGTATCAGCTTTCGGCTGATGTACATGATGGGGTGCTCCTCCCCATCGTGTACCTGGGACAGAATGGCCCCTAGTCCCGTATCACATGCATCCGTCTGGACCAACATTGGCACGTGGAAATCGGGCGTTACGAGAATCAGATGGGAGCACAGCGCTTCCTTCAGGCGCCTGAACGCCGCTTCTGTCTCATCCGTCCATTTTCGGGAGGCGGGCCCTAGTTAGATCGGTGAGGGGGGAAGCTATAGCCGCAAAGTTGAGGATAAACTGGCTATAGTATCCTGCCAGTCCCAGGAAGGACTTGAGCCGTGTCTTGATGCATGGAATGGGCCAGTCACGTACCGCGTGAACCTTCCACCTCCTTGAACCCTAGTTTGCATTTCTTTGGGTTCGCGGTCAACCCGGCTTGCCACCGCCTGGAGGCGTGTCAGGTGCTCTTCCCAACCTTGGCTGTGGATGATGATATCATCCAAATAGGCCGCTGCGTACTGCTGGTGGGGTCGAAGTTCTTGGTTCATCAGTCGCTGGAATGTGGGCGGGGCTCCGTGGAGACCGAACGGGAGCACCCGGTACTGATACAATCCGTCTGGTGTCGAAAACGCTGTCTTCTCCCGGGAGGAGGCTGCCAACGGTACCTGCCAATATCCTTTGGTTAGGTCAAGGGTGCTGATGCACCGGGACTTTCCCAATCGGTCGATGAGCTCGTCCACCCTCGGCATGGGGTAGGCGTCGAACAAGCTTATGTCGTTCACATCCCGGAAATCATTACAGAAGCGGAGGCTACCGTCTGGTTTGGGCACCAGCACAATGGGGCTGCACCATGCACTGTGGGACTCTTCAACGACCCCCATCCTCAGCATAGCCTCCAATTCCTGTTTCACGGCCTTCCTTCGGGCCTCCGGAATCCGATATGGCCTCTTTCGTACCATTTCCCCAGGCCGGGTACGGTTGTGGTGTTCAATGAGGGTCGTGTGGCCCGGCTTCTCAGAGAACACCGCCGTGTTCCAATCGACGAGCTCCCTGAGCTCTTGCTTCTGGGCCGGGTCGAGGTCCTCATTGCTCGGGACCACCACTGGTACGGTTGGCGTCCTGGGACCCGACCATAACACGGCCAAGCCTGTCCTCTCGTGCCACTTCTTCAACAGGTTCACGTGGTAAATCTGTTGGGGTTTCCGTCTCCCCGGTTGCCATACGCGGTAATTAACGTGGAATGGCCTCGGGATACCGGGTGGCATAGTCTACTATTACTAGGATGTACCGGTGTCCTCGTGCTGTTTTTACCAGGGGTCCCACTATGTCCATGGCGATGCGTTCAAAGGGCAACCCGATGATCAGTAGGGGACCAGTGGGTTTTGAAAGTGGGCCTTTGGGGCAGTCATTTGACACTCCGGGCAGCTGCGACAGTGGTCTTCCATGGCTCTCATCTCGGGCCAGTGGAACCGGGTGGCGATCCGTTCCCGGGTCCTCTCCATTCCCAGGTGTGCCCCCAACAGGTGGGTGTGGGCCAGCTGAAGAACGGTTCCCATGTACCGTCGGGGCAGCAACAATACCTCTCGAAGTTCCCCCTGTTGGTGTGACACCTGATACAAAAGGTTATTCTTGATTTGGAAATGGGGGTATCGCCAGTCACTCACCCCCGGAAGTAGCTGTCCATCCACCACTATCACTTGGGCTGCGGCGGCTTTCAAGTTGGGATCCTCCCACTGGGCTGTCCCGAATTGTCCCCTCAGTTGGCCCCCAGCGGGTGTCTCGACTGGCCCCTCGAAATCGAGGCAGAGGCTGGGCTCTTTCTCCAGTGGTTCCCCGGGGGGGGGGGGGTCGGGTTCCGGCACCCCCTCTGACTCCGGACCCGTAGATACAGGTTGGTCAACCGTTTGCTTCCGGGCCGCACACGCGATGGGTCATCCTCGCTCTCGTCTTCGGCCGGCTTGTACCTTCTTCCTCAGCTCGTACCCCCAAAGGGCTGCGAACAGCGGACAATCTCGTCCCACTACGAGAGGTACCGGCAACTCTGGTACTGCACCTACGATCATCTGGCAGCTCCCTTGTGGCGTCACGATGTTGGCCCATACGGTTGGATACCGCTTTGTGTCCCCGTGAACACAGGAAATGGACATCTCCCTACCTCGTTCGGTCTCCTGGTTCAGCAGGCTCGTGGTTACGAGGGTAACCATACTTCCGGAGTCTAATAGAGCTTCCGTGTCATGCCCGTCAACCTTCACCGGGACCATGGGTGCAGTTAATTCGTGGGGTGCTCAACAGGAGTGCCCAATAGTTCACTGCGTGACCCACCTCGCCTCCGAGGCTTGCTGATGGCATCGACTCCTCTCGAGCCGGGAAATTCCAAGCAATGTGCCCCCGGGCGCCACACTCAAAACACCTCCTTTGGTCTCCATCTACCTGGGGTCATTGGTGGCGGGTCGGCCCTACCCCAGCCGTCTCTCCAGGGGTTTGCTGTCCTTTGGCCCTGCCGACTGTCGGTTCGGGGTACACAGCAGTGGGACTGTCCTTCCGACTCCTCGAACGGAACGCCGACTCGGCCCGACTCCCACTCAGCAAGGCCTGAGTGTTCTGCTTCCAGGAGGCCTCCAAGGTCTGGGGCGCGAATAGACTCGTGCCCTCTTCATGTCGTGGGGGAGTGCCCGTAGGAAGCGATCCAGGACCACTTTGTCTAGGATGGAGAGGGTGGATACGTTGGTTAGGAGCCATCCCCTGGTGACGCGCAATAGGTCGCTCATCTGGGCTCGGGGATGCGTCGGCTATAAACCTCCAGTTGTGGAAGAGTTGAACCCGATGGGCCAGGCTGTACCCGTAGCGGCTGAGTATCTCCCGAGTCTGTCGTAGTTAGCCGCCTGTTCATCGTTCAGGTCCCCAACCGTCCCCAACTATACGGGACTCCTTTCTTCCCCCAGTCTCTTCTCTGTGTGCTGCCCTTCTGGCAGCTTTATGGGACTTGTACAGCTGGTGAGCAATCAGCCCTTGATTACTCACCAACTCCCAATCAGCCCCAATTAGTCCCGGCCGGAGAGTCCATCGAGACCTGGCACATCCAGCAGACGGAGCTATCGCCTCATGATGTATACTCCGTCTGTCACCAGGCCTCGACATGTCTCCCCCTGGTGGCTGACCTGCTGTACGTCACAACACGTAGAGAGAAAAGTGCATAAAAAGGGAATTACGTTACATTTCCGCACACTTACCTCGGATCTGAATTCGCCCGTGGTGAATTAGCACCAATTGAATTGGGCCTATATATCCACATAAAGATGAAGGAAAATTAATCTCTGCTGAACAAAAACATCTGAAAATTCTGGAGCCTTATTTTGACGGTAAACTATAACAATAGCCTAATTGTCAACCCAAAATTATTGACAATCACTGGATTAGGTTGCATATCAAAATATCTTGAATCATGCATTCCTGTTTGGACATGTTAGATGTAACAACTTGTTTATTGAATACCATCTCAATAGTATTTTACACTTCTTATTAAGCATTGTGGATTACTTAATAAGATGATTACTCATTTATCTATTGCGTGACGCCGCTATGTTTATTGATGTTGGTGTCACGGATCCCTCCGGAACTTTCATCACGCACACCTGTCCCCTATTCCCACTGATTAGAATTTGTATATATGTGCCCTTTGGTTTCCATTGGGGGGGCGATTATTGTTACAATGTCCGTTGGTGCGTGTGAGTACCTGTGCTGTGTGTTTTGGGCTTTCGTGCCCTTGTGGACTGCTCAGATGATTACAGGTCTCGTCCTGTGTGTTAATCATTGTGCGCTTGTTATTTATTCAAGGTACTCCTCGCTCTTTTGTTTGGGTTTCAACCCTGTGTGTTTGTTTGGTCTTCGTCCCCGTGCCTTTACACGGCACGCCGTCATTTGGGCTAAATAAAAAAAACACCAGCGTGACAGTTGGGCTGGTGCCACCAGTGGAAAACAGTCTGGATCGCTGCATGTAATGCTAAGTACATTTTGTTCCCCTACCATCCACCATACTATATCTGCTATGTAAAGACTCCTCTGTATCCTTAGTGCACCGCGTGGGCCCAGGCAGCAGCCTGTTGTATATACAGAGTTACACAAGTTATTATTGTTGGATCCCAGATAAAGGCTCCAGCCATAGGGTCATGGTGAAGACGTGTGTTAAGAGACTGAAGATGATTCAAATGAAACCCCAGACTAACATGTTTCTCTATGAAGACAACAGAACAAAACATTTTGTATTGCATAAACACTGGAGGGCTGGCTACTGCCGAGAGACAACCAAGCACACACTACCAGACTGTTCTTTTCTGATGAGTGGTGACATCGTTCATACAGGAGATATTTTCAGAGCACATTCTGTTAGTTGACATGCATTTGTCTGATATGGTTCATTGTCATTATTTTCATGGTTTCTTAATAAATAAAATGCTTTTATCCGATGACTGATCATTGTTTTACTTGGAGACTAAATACTGTAATGTGTCAGAGGATGCAGAGAATGATCAATCTTTACTTTATTAAATCACATTTATATTTGACATTTATTAGAACAGAATACATCTTCAACATAAAGTGGAAAAATTAACATTTTACTGTATTTGTGACGTATAACAAAAACAATTTCTCCTTTAAATCAATGTATTCTTAAAAATAATTACTGAACCACTTGAATGATCATAATATACTTGCAGCTAAGCACAAGCTCAACATGAAATATACATTTAGCATTTCTAATTTGAATCAAATAGAATTTAGAATTTTTTGGGGGGGGCATTTCTAAAAGAACTGGATGCAATAATCAACCGTTTGTTTTCTATCAGTGCCCAATGGAAACATATGCAGGCTGTCTTGAATCAATTAATATACATTTCTATTTTGCACAGAAGCTTTGATGCCATGTCCAGTACCTCTGTTTCATTCTCACACTTGAACATTTTGTTGGGAATGTTTGGTAAGGGGTGGTAGTTTGGGTATTGAGTGGTCTTGGCGTCGACTCCCAGCTGTTTCAGTTTGCTCACAATGCTGGGTAGAGTGTGTAACTTGGGGCTGTATTCAGACACCCGCTCAGCCAGGATGGAGATGGAAATGTTGCTGGAATATTGTCCATGTCTTCTGTACTCGGCTGCTATGAGAGCCTTCTCCACGGCCTGATGTACCTTGAACAGAGTCCACTCTGTGGCCCTGCCTCCTGTGTCGTTGTGAGCAGCAGCTAGATCACACTGTCCCTGACTGAGCCAACGCTGAGCCTCTGCTCTATTGGGTTGTGGTACATTTCCATGATATGTATAGAAGTTGTATCTGGTATTGTGGCCCCTTGCTCTGAAGAACCTCTCTCTGTCACGCCGGTGGCGATGAGCTTCCTGGTTCCACTGTTTGTAGAAGTTTCGGAAATTTGTGTTCCATTGCGGGGATGATTGGTTCCCCGTCCTGCTGTTACCAAGATCCTCAATTCTGTTTTGCAGATACTTGAATGCCTCTGTGGCAAGTTGCAGACAGTCTGGATTTTTGTCCGGGTGCCACCTCAACCAGAGGCGCTTGATGGCCTTGTGTCTCTCCTCTGCAGACAGAGTCCAGATCTCTGCCAGACAATCCTCAATGTCCTTTTTAGCTTCTTCCAAAGACTGTGGCAAGACCCTTGTTGATGATGACCGTGGAACAGATTCTGCCAGTTGTACCAGTTCCATGCAAGTTACTCCAGTGGAAGAAGGCTTCTTTTCCCGTTTAAATTGGTACAGATCAAGGGCACTGACTAAGATTACTTTATCTTTCCCAATTTGTATTTTGTATCTGTGGGCACTCTGTCCTGATTGGCCTGTTGGTACACACAGCTGTTCCACTATAACTGCATAACACCAATGCTCCTCCTCTGCCGTCTTCTTATAGCCAACGTATTCCCCAGCTTCATAGTTGTTGAGGTAGCTCATGTCCAGGGTGTCGTGCCACTCTTCAGGAATAGGACTTCCTGGTTCTGGCGGTACTTTCAGGGATTCTTCGGGATTGGTGCTACCAGTATCGGCACTGTTATGGATACCGTTCTGCTCCAGAGCCATCTTGACATCCTCCATGCTATCACACGAGAGAAGGTGTCCCAGAACTAGCAGGAGGTTTGAGCAGAGAATGTTATTGAGAAGGACATTAATCTCGTAAGTCAGTCTCATGATGACCTCACTCTTCACTTTGTGGGCTGTGTCGTCGTTGTGTTTCAGGTAGAAGGTGCAACCTTGCTGGCCCTTTTTGACATACAGCTGTGTGGCAGCAGTGGTGCCACTCAGTAGCTCCTGGCCAAGCCAAAGCACCGTTTCAAGGCTCTTGCAGCAGGTGATCTCAATGCTGCCAAAGATTGTCTCACACATGGTGGCAGCGTCGCCTTGTGATACCTGGCCCTCTTTCTGCTGTCTAATGAGACAAACCAGACCATGCCTGAAAGGAGCAGAGGACAGATGTGCCTGAAACCATCCACTGAACTCGCAGCCCTCCCCGTACTCACACAGTTGCATGTTGGATTCCACCATGTTCTCTACTACAGTGTGGGAGAGCATTTTGGGTCGTATCTCAAGGGGCAACAATTGCAGCATTTTATGATGCCCATACCTGTCGAACCCTAAATGGCAGTTGCTCAGTTTCTCCAGGAGTTTCAAGTCTTTAAGAGCACCCTCCAATCTGCTACCCTGGAAGACTGTGTCGTTGAAATACAGAGAGTCTGAAGGGTACAGTCTGCCATCTGTTGATGGTAGATACAAAGCCTTGGGAAATTCTGAGGTCAACTGATTTTCTTCCAATTTCCTAATCAGACAAAAAAGCTGCTCTACAGCACATTTCACAGTTTCCTCCTGATTTGGTTGAAGGGTTTGCTTGTCGGTGGAATCTGCATGGATTTCTTGTAGCACGTTGCAGTACTGCTCTGCAGTAGGCTCGTCTTCGACGCCAATTTTCTTGAAGAATTCTGCATACCTAACATCCTTTGGAGGAATGCAATACAAATATGGCCTAAACTTCACGTTGTGAGGCAGTACCAGAGCTGTTTTCTTGGTCTTTACAAGAGTAGAATCTTCTTCCACCAGCACCACAGGGAGGTCAGACAACAGCTTGGGGTCAAACTCTATTGTTTGTAGATAGGTGTAAGATGTCCGGAACACTTCAGCTCGTGTTCCAACCAAGTCAGGAGTTTGGCATGGTGACTGACAGATGTTTCTGAGGTTCTCTATCACACGTTCCGGAGGAGGCTGTTCAACAGCGCCTGCTTCTCTCATCATTGTTATATGCTTTTCAATACACATTCTTAAGTGCAGTATTGGCATGGTTGTCCAAATCAATGACTTGTGGAGATCTTTTCCAAGCAAACAACCTCTGATTGAAACTACAGTCCTCTCTCCAGCAAATGACTGGTGGTAGCTGCACAATCTCTTTTGAATTTCCACAGGAAAAACAAACTTAATGTCAGAAATAATTTTGAGAAAGTTTGGTGCTAGCTTTTCGACATCCCTTTCCAAAATAGTTTCAAACAATGTAGACGACTTTAGTTTCAGCTCTTGGAGGCTGGCAGTGACTTTGGCATCCAATTCAATTTTATGAGCAAACTCAATTATCTCCTCATCTGACACAGTGCACTTCATTTCAAGTTCTTCAAGCAGTTTCCTTGCTTGAACCTTATGAGATATGATCCCTCCATCTGGGAAAATTTTCCAGAAGCTTTCTGGTACAAATCTCTCTTGCGGCAGCATGACTTTGTACAACTTCTCATTCTTATCAAAGTAGTAAGAGGCCATCTGCAGATTCCCATGGATGTTCCGAATGAATTTCACATTTTTCATTGTAGAGATGATTTTTTCATGGTACTTGTAGTTGGGTTTTAATTGTAGCAACAACAACAGTTGGACAGAGAGAATAATGTGGTTCTCGTTTAGCTTGTGTAGGAAAGGCAGAATAAACTGTACATAGTACTCCAAATCACTTAAGATTTTAATGCTCAGGTTTTCTGACAAGCTCTCATTTTCACAGTTATATTTGAGGAAGATGTTGTTGTCATCTGCCATGTACAAATCTGGAAAGCTTTCATTGAACTCTGTTTTGAGGATGAATACATTTTGTTGTCCATCAATCCTCTGCCGTCTACCCTGTATGGTTTCAAATAATGGCAATGACTTGAGCTTTCTCTGGTAGCCATGTCTGTTTTTAGATGAGCACATCCCAGACTGCAGAAACTGCAGTAGTTTAATCAACTCATCACTAGACAGATGCCAAAACTCTGAATGTTCCAGCTGGTGGACTTGGTCTAACACAGCACTGCCGTCACTTGTCTTCAAGAGCTCAGGGAGTAGATGTTGATACGGCAGTTGGACCAAATGTCTGAAGAATTTAATGTTTATTTTCATGAGACCAAGTTTCAGGAGGATAGATGACATGTCTTCTTTTGATTCAACGTCAATCACACTGGACATCTTCCTCATTGTTTGGAGAACATGTTTGTTGTTTAGTCTTGGGCACACAACTGGCAAAATAGGGCAGTCAGAGAACAACTCCTTGATGGCCCTAAGAGCCTGATTATCACCTTCACCCTTCTTAGCTGCTAATTTGACTTGACCATCAAAGAATTTCCAAAGCGCTTTCAGCCATAAGTGCATCGTCTTGTCTGGTACATGTAAACTGCAGTGTGGATCAGTTTCACAGTTTTGAAGGAGTTGCAGAAGTATAGGTTTCAAATACTTAGCTGTGACTGGAATTGTCAATTTCTCAAGAAAGTTCCCATCTTCTAGAACCTCAACATGTTTGAAGTTGGTTTTGTAATCAGCAAAATCCTCTTGATGTCCATGGAACATTCTGTAAAATGTTGACAGAAGCTTGGGAGACTCAGGATCGAACACTCTGAGAATCTGATCTTGAGTGAGAAGGAGTGGAAGTCCACTGACTGATGTGGAATGTTTTTTGTTAGCAGCTATTTGAAGTTCGCTCTCTGAACTGGAAGCGTTCTTGCTAAGTACAACATCTTTGATACAGTACTCCAAGAGCTTGGAGCATCTATTTTTGTCTCTGATCAAAGTCTGCCCAATGGGTAGAGGTAAACCCCTTTCAGTTTGAGTTGGATCATTCAGTGGTTTCTTCCTCAGGTAGTTTCCCACCGTCAAAGGACTGACTCTTTCCACATCAACTCCAGCTGTTTTGAAGCAGGTCCATATTTTTGTCATCTTTGTTGATGAAGGAACCAACTGCATTCCAATATCTTCTAAAATAGAAATTAAGATGCTGTTCTCCATGCTTGTTAAATGAGGTGTGTCAGTTGGTTCTGTCTTTCTCACACTTGACCAGTCAACAGTGTACTCCTTTACATTTGTCAGGTGTGTCATTGACTGGGGTTGGACTTGACAAGTTGATCTGCGTAGTACCGGAACAACACAGAGTTCTTTTTCATTGACTGACCTGTACACTTCATTAATCATTTCATGCCAATCTTGGCCAATGTCTTTGGTAATTGTGGGGAAGAAGGACAAGTAGGAGCTGTCCAGGACAGAATTAATAAGATGTATGGAATTGGGTTTTACTTTCTTTAGGTTGCAGATGTAATTCAGAAGGCCAGCATACAGTGGGGCAATGATGTTCCGTTTCAGAGACTCATTCCAATCAGTCTTCAAACTTTTCCCATCCTCTTTCCAGAGTGCCCGTCTGGAAGAATCTACCTGAAAGTGTCCGTTTACATGGACTGGAAGTCCAGTTTTACCAGGCAAGGGCAGGGAGCAGAACACTTGTCCACTGAAGTCATCCTGTTTAGAATGAGAGCTTACACATGCTGCCAAAGATGCCTGGGGAACTCTGCCAGTCTCTCCTTTCATATCAGTGTTTCCTTTAAAGGACCCAAACTGCTCTGCAATGATCCACTGGCTTTGCCTTTCATCAGATGATGAAATCTTGACATTGTAAATGGCTTCATGTGGTGTTGTTGGTCCATCAGACAACAGGGACTGTTGTACGTGGTTTTGAAAATAAACCTTTTCTGCAAGACTCTTCTCAGAAATACTTTTTTCAATCGAGAAAGTGATTCTGAGCGTTCCTGTGTTTGTGTTGATTTCATGGAACTGTATTTTCCTGATGTTCTTCAAGAAGAGAATCAATCCCTCAGGGTCTTCACGGAGAGCTGAAGACAGTTCATCAATATCTCTGTCATTGACGACATTGTTTGATATCTTTGAGGTTTTTGCCATGGCACACGTCCTGATAGGCAACCTAAACATGGTGCCTTTTTCAAGAGAGAATTCATTTGGGAGAAATGTATTGTAAACATCCATGAAGGTGTTCTTCAATTCGTTCCTCAGAGTGTACTTGCGGCCAGGTGATTCTCGTGATCCACCTTCAACATACTTCAGATTGGGATCAGATATGCAGAGCCATTTGTCACCGGTTAGGATCGAAGGACAGTCAGTCAGGTGGTAGACTGAGTTAAATCCAAGTCCATATTTTCCAGTTTTCCCTGGAATGTTGTGCTTTCCACCTTCTCCCAGCTGTTGAATGCCTCTCAGATCAGCTTCAGAAAATACCTGGTTGTTGTACACACACAGTGCAGGGCCCTGCAGTGGATGCCATCTCTCTCCAAATGTTCTTTCCGTGCTGTGATTTCTTTTGTCCAAAACAAAGTGAATTTCTGTGGCCTCTGCATCATCAGCATTTTGTATGAGCTCCTTCAGGATGTCCTTCTTTGAGGGATAAGCTGCAATTATGTTTTTAATGCGGACGGTCAGTTCCTCATGTTGTCCGAACTCTTCGGCAAATGGTGAGAAGTTCTCTACTGAATGCTTTTGCAGTGTGTGGTGTCTTGTTGTGTTCACCCCAAAATAAAGTGCAATGGCACGAGATATATTTTTATGGCATAAAGTGACATCTTCTGACACTTCCATCCAGGGGCTGTCATTAAAATAGAGCTGGTTAGATGGCTTCAAAACACCACTTCCATCAGGTATGAGACAGTCATCTTGGTTTTCATCAGGTATGAGACCATCATTTTGGTTTTCATCTTTCGCCTTATATAATCCCCTTAGGATTATTGTCAGGCAAGTTTCTAGATCATTATTGGAAAGTGGGTTGATACCATAGGCTTGGCTAAGTTTCTGCAGTACACCATGGAACTGTTCTGGTGTGAATTGCTTTTGGATGCCTAGACATTTCCAGAGCTCTTTGAAACTGGACAAGGCAGGTGGAAGGACATAAAGATACGGTTTAGCCTCAAAATTCTCAAATTTTGCCACAGATTTTACATCCACAAATCTGTCTTCAACCAGGATAAATGGGAATGAGTGTGCCCTCTCAAAAATGGCTGAGGATTCCTTCTCATCATGCAGCCATTCACTCAGAAATCTGTAGCATTCAAGGGCGATGTTGAAAAGCATTGGTTTGTCAAATGTTTCTGTGTGCTTGGATGCTTCCTGCAGCTGCTGAAGCACTGTCTCAAGTGAAGGGCTTTCACAAAGTCCCAGTATGCGTAGCACTGCATCATCACTGTGTATTTTCAAATTTGAAGAGTCTACCACAGACTGTGTCATGTCAACTAGATGGCGACATCGGTCACTGTAAATGTCAGTAGGCTTTTGAAGCCTGACTGCTCCATCTTTACCTTCCCATGTATTCACTGGAGCACATGCTGGAATGAACTCTATGTTTCTCAGAGTCTCCCAGTGAGGCGAGGCTTCATCCTGTAAGGAGTCCCTCATCAGCTCCAGGATGCACTGAAGATGCTTGTATGCTTTCCCTTTTTCTTTTTGCCAAATGCTGGCAATGGTTTCTGCTCTCTCTGTGATGTCCTCCAAAGGGAGCTGGTTACTCAGCATCCCCAGTTCTGACAGACGTTGAATCCTTTTAGAGGAACAGAAGTCATTTTTGGTCCCCCCAAGGAACCGTCCTTCCTCTTGCTCAAACAAGCATGCTACTTTTCCAGGGGGATTCACAAGTTTTTTGATGAACTGGAGTTGTCCACTTTTCTTTGTAGGAATGCATGGGTAGCTCCTCAGTAGATTGTCAATGGCATCGTCATTCAGGTCAATAGCATGCAGCACAAGAGCGTTCCTACTCTTCTGGTCCATAGTGCTCAGGTTGTTGAATACCACATTTTGGTAAAATGTTTCCCAATCAAATGTTCTCTGATTTAGAATCGTATCAAAGCCGGTCTGTATGAAGCTCTGTCTCACCCACGATGGCAGTGGGACAACATGATAAGATGTGTTTGGATATCTTTGACAAACCTTCATTGCAAGCTCTCCTACAGCTTTGTCCTCTTGAATTGTTGGGTCCAGAAATCTGGCATTGCACATTGAGCACCAGTTGTTCCCATCACTGAAGAGCTCCAGAGCTTTGCCAGAGAAGTGCTGAGTGATGGCGAAGTAAAATTCATCAACCAGGGGTTTGAAAGTCTTGCTCACATTCTTTTCATTGGGCCAAAAGGTGTAGTACTGGTAATGTTGAAGGTCTCCATTTTTTGACATATTCTTCAACACTAGTAGTGTAGTGACATATGCAGTTGTAACAGCATCCTGCAGGAGAGCTCTATTCCAGTCATATTTCACTCCACTCTCCCACAGACCTCTCCGATTAGAGGTTACAGCAAAGGATCCATTCAGGTTCACCGGGAGCCCTGTGGCAACAGAGAGGGGGAGGAAGCTGAAAGCCTGGCCAACTAGTTTGGTGTCTCCTGGGACCCATTTCCCAGTCTGTGGTTCTTTGTTTAATGGTACAGCAACACCTCCTATTGGCAAGGAGAACACGGTATGCTTGTTGTCTGTCTGGACCATTTGTAAAGAATTTTGTGTCCCAAAGCAATTGTACAGAAGCCAAAACTGGATATCAGATCCATCACAATGTTGTTGAGTTAGTTCAGCTATGTTGGCTCTATGGCAGTCAATGACCTCTTGGCATTTCGCATAATGCTTCATCAGAGATTTCAGAGCATCATTCTGCATCGTTCCTGGAGGAGTGTCCTCTGGAATCTTGATTGTGCTCACAACTTTTCTGGTGGCAGTGAAGAGCGTCTCAATTTGGTCGTCTTGAGGAGGAGTGGAAGCATCGCTCGGGAGGTTTTGAAGAGATACCGTCTTGATGTTCTTCAGAAAGAGGAGATGAGTTTGTGAGTTGATCAGTTTCTGTTGAAATTTCACTATGTCATCGCTGTCATACACATTTCCGCTGATTTGTGACTTGACAGCCTCCTCTCGTGTCCGGAAAGGTAGTTTAATGAGCGTTCCCTGGAAGAATTTCTGAGTGCTCTTTTTTGAAAGATTGCAATCAAAAATGCGTTCATATGGTCTGAATTGTCCAGGAAACCTGTGAAAAAGCTGCTCCCGAGATACGTCCAGTTTGATTCCAGCATTTGCTTTGTTTTGTATGTGCTTTTGCAAGTGTGTAACATTTGGGTCAAGTATCAGAAGCCCCTTGCCACTGAGGATTGAAGGAATATCAGTCACATGGTACACAGCATTAAATCCAAGCCCAAACTTCCCTATTTTTTCAACCTTGTTTTCCTTTGAGGCAGATCCGAGTTTGACAATGTTTTTCCAGTCATCCTCAGTGAAGAGCTCATCGTTGAAGGCCCAGAGACATGGTCCCTGACAGAGGGACATGCCTTGGTCTATGAGGCTGTCCGCTGGGTCTTTGTGGTCTCTGAAATCCACCATGAACTTACAGGTGTTTGCTCCAGCATCTTCTGCATTCTGAATGAGCTCTTTGAAGATGTCATTCTCTTCGTCATACTCCTTCAGGATGTTCTTGATCCTCAGAGTTATGGGTTCTGACTGCCCACACTGCTCTATTCCAATAAACTCTGGACGCAGGATCCGGGTGCTGAGGAACGGGATGTTCAGCCACTCTGCCGTCGCCGGTGAAATCTCCTCATGGATGACATGAATCTCCTCCTGGTCGTGCTGTATATCCTCCAGACTGATTCTGCTTATGTCACAAAACACCGTCTTGGACAACGGTTGCAGGGTGAATCTCTGACTCCCTGCCATGACCGGCACAGGGATATTGACCCCGACGGTCTCCTTCTCTCTCCACATCCAGTTCAGAATGGCTATTGACACTTTCAGCTCTGAGGGTTCGCCAAATGGTTGGGACCTTTCTTCAATGGTCCGTTTGATGTCATGAAGGATGTCCTCTATTTCTGTTTTTGACAGTGATGTCTTCACTCCAAACTCTGTCAGCAAGGTGTTGTATGGAAGAAATTCATCTGTCACCCTCTCAATGTACGAGCTCAGATCCAAATCAGGTGGGTAGGTCAAGACTACATCACGAGGAAAAACAAAATGGTTGTGGATCCACAGCCAAGGTATGCATCCCTTCTTCATCACTTCCCTGACTGCAGGAATGTGATTTTGCATATATTTGTAAATGCTATGCAGCTTGGTTTTAAACTCCACATCTTTATCTGGATCTGTCATTGCCTGGGCCACAGCTGCCAGCAATGTCACATTCTCCATAACCTTCTCAGCAGGAGGGAGGCGAAACAGACCCAGTTTGCTGCTTACTTTCTGACTGAATTCTCCAGTAAGAGGCATGACATGCCCTACAATGCTTTTGTACTCCGAATGTCGTATCTCCTCTGGCTTGTAGAAACTTTTCCGCTTGTTCTTTTCTTTCGCGATGCAAGGATTCTCACAAGGGACCCACTGCAGCTGTGAGAGGTGCTGCAGCTGCTGATGAGAGAACTGGGAAAGCAGGTCATTGTCATTCAATAGTCTTCGAAGTGCTTCTGCTTTTTTGAAAGCCCTTTGTGAGTGAACACGTGATTTCTCAATATGGGTGGCAATATGCAACACGTTGTCTGCTGAGACTTCAATTTCCTTTGTCTGCAATCCAATACGTGTTAAGCCGTCAAGCATCTCTGGAGTCTGGGTGAACACAGCTGGAGGAAAAAAATATTTTTCAAAAAGGACTTGGAAGGTTTTATTGTTTGGATCGAAAATACTGGAAGTCTTCTTCAATTCTCCATCTACTTCGATGAAGCTCAAATCCTTACATTTTCTGTACAAGGTCCCATTCTGTGAGAAGAGGATACTGCCATGCTGTAAAATCCAGGTCATAATTCTCTCAGTCTCATGTTTCTTGAAAGACTTCCTCTCAACTCCATCAACCAAATAAATGGCCGCCTGGGCGGTATCCAGGAGATCAACCTTGAGCAACAATAGGAGCCTGCGATCAGCCTCAGTTGCACACCGGACAATGGAATCCAGCACGGGGAGCTCTGTGGGGAGAGCTAGGGTGGAACTCAGAACCACTGCCTGTTTGGATTGGGCGGCAACGTATACTCCGGCCATTGATTGGAAGAGAGGCATCTTTGAGAGCAGATCTCGCTTCTGGACTGTGAGAGAATCCAGAGTAGATAGGTAGACTTTGAGTTCCTCTTTCTCATGGTGAGGAGCAGACCTGATTCCACTGATGACCTGACTGGCATCTAAGTTCATGAACACCTGTAGAATGTTCTGAGGCGATGGTGGTAGTACGTACGAGTCAAGATCTTGGTGCTTCAGGCACTCATCTCTGTTCACCACTGTTCCCCCAACATTCTTTATCACTTTCTCAAAGATGGTTTGCTTGCTTTTCCCAAAAATTATGGTTGGATTCTGTTGTAGTCTTGCAAGTTTGACAGAATGGCTAGTATCGTGAAGAGGCTCGATGGGTATCAGTGGCATACCTTCAAAACATCTCAGACATCTCCAGTGAGTGTTGAGACATTTCCAGAACTCTCTGAGCCACCTCAAGGGTGGGTGCTGGCCACTCCCTACCTTCCAGGTGACATGACCACCTGTCTGCTCCCAGTCCTTTGGGAGACTCTTCTTGGCAAATCTAGCCACGATGTCAGCATCCACATTGAATACTTTGAATCTCTCTAAAATTACAGAGATATGGCAATAATAACCATGTAGAAACATGCAGGTATTTGCAATTCTATATGATATTCAAAACCTTTCAGAATTTGTACAATATTGAACAATATATTATCTTACTTGTTTTAGCTAGTTGCCTCAAATGGTGGATGCTAGTGTCGCTGAGATCATCCGGCAGAAACAGGGCTTCGCAACCTGGCAGCAGCACTCTGAACGATGAGAAGACTTACTTGTAAATTGTTAATTGAAAAAAAGGCATGGATTATCCATATGAAAAATACTTCACTGTATATTTAGATTATTAAGAATTTACCTTGGAAATGAATCATTGTCAATGAGAGCAATGTCCTTCTCTTCATTTGTGAAGGTCTTGAAAGTCCCGTCGCTGAGAGGCAGCATCTTCAGATCCCTGAGGTTGTGGTATTTCTCATCACTCAAGATGAACTGCAGCAGAGACCGTTTGTCATCGTTGGAGAGGTTGGACACGGCATTTCTGCGGAGAACACCCCTTACAAGAGCTGGAGTCACCCATTTCAAAGTGTCACGGTTTGGGAAGGCCAGCTGGACAGCTCTGGAGACATGATCTGGGAAGGTGACAAGCTTTTCTCCTCCTGCAATCAAGGTCCTGGTCACGGCAGCCATAATTTCAGATGCCTTGGGGTCATTGGATGGACACACAGACTCGGTAGGAGAAACAAACTGTCTTTCGTCTTCAGCTAGAGAGAAGACAGCAGTGTTCTGTCTAAATAGACGTTGTAGAATGTCCTCAGCAATCCCATGCCATTTGTCTTTGGTCTGACTGAGGTCTGGCCAGATCTTGTACACAGCTGAGACGGGGAGTGTGGAGGTCTTGGCTAGGTTGGTGGCATCCTGCAGCATCAGGAGGTATGTGTGAGGGAGGACCTCCTTCACCAGCAGCTCGTTCCACATTGCAGCTTCATCATACTTCTGGTCTTCCTCCTGCCACTTGATGTGTCTTCTGTTGTCAGCGAGGCCGAAGCAGGCGTTCACATGGACCGGGAGTCCAGTCTTGTTGGAGTCGTTGTTAGGAAGGGGCAGGAAGCAGCTCAGTCTGCCCTCAGTCAGGACGTTCTCCTGGCCACACGGAAATGCCAAGTCAACATGAGGGCGGAAACTTAGCTTCTTGGCAAGTGAATCTAGCTTTGGTATATTTCCATCTTTCATGCAACATGTTGTCACAAGCCACCTGGTCTTTGTCTCCTTCTTGTTGTTGGAGGTAGAGGTGATGGTTTTGAAGCAGGTTGAGCCCGTGACATTTGACTCACTCCTGGACTTCAGACCTGGACCAGCTGTGGGACTGGAGGAGGTCACTGAGAACCGGGTGTTGACAGATCCTTTCGTGTTAATGTGCTGCAAAGAGACTGATGACACGTTCCTCAGGAACAGAGGGATTATGTCTGCATCTGCAATGAAGCTGTCGAAAAGCTGAACTACTTTGTGGTAGTCATACAGGTTATCTGAGATCTCTGAGGCCTCACTGCGCAGAGGAAACCTAAAGAGTGTCCCTTTAAAATGCTGCTCCTCGTGGATGATGTCCTTCCATGTCTGGCCACTGACTAGTTTGACAACATCTCTGAATGGTTGGAACTGATCCTGCAGATTCAGGAGAGTTTTCTTGTCTTCCTCATCCTCCAGAGACCACCGGAAGCCTCTATGCTCCTCAAACAGCTTTTCCTGGGCGTCCAGGAAGCCAAGGTACTTGGAACTGAATATGGATGGTACATCTAGAAATGATCAGATGACAGAGTATGAATGAAATGCTGTAATCTTCCTGTGTATTATATAGATTTCCACACTATGAGGTTGGAATAATACTATGAAATTGTGAAAATTATAATTCCCTTTAAGTGTAAGAGCTGTTTGAAAAGACCACCTGAATTTTCAGCCTATTTTCTGGGATGGAGTTTTGGCCTGCCTGGTGACATCACCAGTTGTAAATTAGTTAATAGACCAACAAGAAAGAGTTCCAAAACTCTGCCAATAACAACTAGTTTTACATTTTCCCCTCCCCACTCAGACTGTCTTAGCAAAATTCTTGCTTGAGAAATTGCTCTTTCCTAAGAAGCTAGTTTTGTTTATTTTTGACCATTTTAATTGAAAACAGTCACAGTGAGGTACTTAATTGTTACCCAGAAATGATAATGAGATAAAAACATCTGCATTTGACATTTAATAAAAGCTGGCTATAAAGGAACATTTTAATTTAGCAATGCGCGGTATGGCTATATTTCCGTTATACCGGGATACAGTGGGAAGAAAAAGTATGTGAACCCTTTAGAATTACCTGGATTTCTGCATAAATTGGTATCTGATCTTCATCAAAGTCACAACAATAGACAAACCCAGTCTGCTTAAACTAATAACGCACAAACAATTATCATTTCATGTCATGTCTTTATTGAACACACTGTGTAAACATTCACAGTGCAGGTTGGAAAAAGTATGTGAACCCTTGGATTTAATAACATGAAATGGCGCCGACAGAGATGGACGCCTCGCTTCGTGTCTTTTATGTATTATTTCTTACATTTGTTGGATTCGGGCTAAACTTTGAACATTGCAATATTAAAGACATGATAGATCAGATGCATAGTATATAAAGGAGAGATCTGTAGAAAGACAGAGTGGCTGTGGAATGTGCTGGGTGAACGGGAGAGAGATCACAGAATTGCTATAGGGGAAGCGGATGCACATCTGTGGATTAGGTGAAGGAGGGGTTGAGGTCAGGTCAGATCCCCTGAAGGGAGTAATAAGGGTTTAGGATCCTGTTACCCTCTTCCTGTCGAACCATAAGATGTAAGGATCAGAGAGAAGGAGGAGTGTCCAAAGTGGGGTATATATACTTGTGATGGTGAGAACATGTTTTTGTCTGAATTACAGCTGTAACGACCCTTTGGGAAAAATTTTACTTGGTTAAGCTTCTCTAGTGCCCATGAGATATTTACTCTGAAAAATTAGAACCTAACACATTGTTACCCCAGGAAATCTTAAGTCTTATTACATACAGCCGGGAAGAACTATTGGATATAAGAGCAATGTCAATTTACCAACATTACGACCAGGAATACGACTTTCCCAAAGCGGATCCTCTGTTTGGACCACCACCCAGGACAATGGACCTAATCCCAGAAGCCAACCCAAAACAACAGCGCCGCAGAAGGGGAAGATGGAGCGGCCTCCGTAGACGTGCACACCGCCCACCGCTCCAGAGTATACTACTCGCCAATGTCCAGTCTCTTGACAACAAGGTAGATAAAATTAGAGCAAGGGTTGCCTTCCAGAGAGACATCAGAGATTGTAACATTCTCTGTTTCACGGAAACATGGCTCTCTCGGGATATCGTGTCGGAATCGGTTCAGCCACGGGGCTTCTCCATGCATCGCGCCAACAGAGATAAACTCCTCTCTGGGAAGAAGAAGGGCGGGGGTGTATGCCTCATGATTAACGACTCATGGTGTAATTGTGATAACATACAGGAACTCAAGTCCTTCTGCTCACCGACCTAGAATTTCTTACAATCAAATGCCGGCCATATTATCTCCCAAGAGAATTCTCGTCAGTTATCCTCACAGCTGTGTACATTCCCCCTCAAGCAGACACCACGACGGACCTCAAGGAACTTCACTGGACTATGTAAACTGGAAACCATATATGCTGAGGCTGCATTTATTGTAGCTGGGGATTTAAACAAAGCAAATTTGAGAACAAGGCTACCTAAATTCTAATCAGCATATTGATTGCACTACTGTTTCTAGAAAATCCAAGATGGCGTAGCAGTCAGATGTCTTTGTCCTCGTATTGTCCCGTGTATATCTCTTTTTTCATTGCATATCTTTTTTATATGTTTCCTAAACTTCAATATACTCTACTGCAACCCGCCTCACCCAAGTATTTTTCATTACTTTAGAACCGGGATCCTCCAACAGAAGCTAGCCAGCTAACTAGCTAGTAGTCAGCGAACCACTGCTAGCGGTCATCAGCTAACCTCTACCTCGGAAATCTCTCGCCAGTTTGCACAACGCGATTCAAACCAGAGCATACCGGACTTATTTTCTCTCCATATCCCAGGATTCCTATCGCAAGCTCTGAACCTTTTCACCTGGATCATCGCGGCTAGCTAGCTGCAATCCGAATTGCTACTCCTGGCTAACGTCTCTGTCCCAAAGCAAGCACCAATTAGCCTGGAGGCAGCCCATGCTAGGCCCATCTCCCCGCTAGCTGAAGAGGTCCATCAGCCACTCCTTGGGCTACAATACCTACTTTGGACCCCTTTTACTACACAAAGCCCTGCTAATCCATCACGACTGGACTACCGACGTAACCTGCCCGAGGGTTCTTTTTGCAACAGACCCCTCCATCGCGACGTCCCCTGAATGCCCATCTGCTAGCCTGCTATCCGCGGCCCGCTAGCTGTCTAGAGCATACAATGAGGGAAAAAAGTATTTGAGCCACTGCTGATTTTGTACGTTTGCCCACTGACAAAGAAATGATCAGCCTATCATTTTAATGGTAGGTTTATTTGAACAGTGAGAGACAGAATAACAACAACAAAAAATCCAGAAAAACGCATGTCAAAAATGTTATAAATTGATTTGCATTTTAAATGAGGGAAATAAGTATTTGCCCCCTCTCAATCCGAAAGATTTCTGGCTCCCAGGTGTCTTTTATACAGGTAACGAGCTGAGATTAGGAGCACACTCTTAAAGGGAGTGCTCCTAATCTCAGTTTGTTACCTGTATAAAAGACACCTGTCCACAGAAGCAATCAATCAATCAGATTCCAAACTCTCCACCATGGCCAAGACCAAAGAGCTCTCCAAGGATGTCAGGGACACGATTGTAGACCTACACAAGGCTGGAATGGGCTACAAGACCATCGCCAAGCAGCTTGGTGAGAAGGTGACAACAGTTGGTGCGATTATTCGCAAATGGAAGAAACACAAAATAACTGTCAATATCCCTCGGCCTAGGGCTCCATGCAAGATCTCACCTCGTGGAGTTGCAATGATCATGAGAACGATGAGGAATCAGCCCAGAACTACACGGGAGGATCTTGTCAATGATCTCAAGGCAGCTGGGACCATAGTCACCAAGAAAACAATTGGTAACACACTACACCGTGAAGGACTGAAATCCTGCAGCACCCGCAAGGTCCCCCTGCTCAAGAAAGCACATAAACATGCCCGTCTAAAGTTTGCCAATGAACATCTGAATGATTCAGAGGACAACTGGGTGAAAGTGTTGTGGTCAGATGAGACCAAAATGGAGCACTTTGGCATCAACTCAACTCGTCGTGTTTGGAGGAGGAGGAATGCTGCCTATGACCACAAGAACACCATCCCCACCGTCAAACATGGATGGAGGTGGAAACATTATGCTTTGGGGGTGTTTTTCCTGCTAAGGGGACAGGACAACTTCACTGCATCAAAGGGACGATGGACGGGGCCATGTACCGTCACATCTTGGATGAGAACCTCCTTCCCTCAGCCAGGGCATTGAAAATGGGTCGTGGATGGGTATTCCAGCATGACAATGACCCAGAACACACGGCCAAGGCAACAAAGGAGTGGCTCAAGAAGAAGCACATTAAGGTCCTGGAGTGACCTAGCCAGTCTCCAGACCTTAATCCCATAGAAAATCTGTGAAGGGAGCTGAAGGTTCGAGTTGCCAAACGTCAGCCTCGAAACCTTAATGACTTGGAGAAGATCTGCAAAGAGGAGTGGGACAAAATCCCTCCTGAGATGTGTGCAAACCTGGTGGCCAACTACAAGAAACGTCTGACCTCTGTGATTGCCAACAAGGGTTTTGCCACCAAGTACTAAGTCATGTTTTGCAGAGGGGTCAAATACTTATTTTCCTCATTAAAATGCAAATCCATTTATAACATTTTTGACATGCGTTTTTCTGGATTTTTTTGTTGTTATTCTGTCTCTCACTGTTCAAATAAACCTACCATTAAAATTATAGGCTGATCATTTCTTTGTCAGTGGGCAAACGTACAAAATCAGCAGGGGATCAAACACTTTTCCCCCCCTCACTGCACATATTCTCATTCACCCATGTCGTGTCTTTAGTATCATTAAAGGTGAAGACAGTTATTTTATCAAATCAATTCTCTGTAGTTATCATTACCTGATTAAACTAATCATGTACATTTAACTAGGAAGTTGGGGCACCACGGAAAATGTTCAGATTAAAGTTATAATCTTCAGAATATAACTCTTCAGATATTTTAATATTTGATCAATTAGTCTTCTATTAATGAATTATTATTACCTTCGTCAGTCTCATCTGAATGTCGTAAATTGTTGGTTATCTGCACGAACCCAGCCTTCACTTTAAATCATCCATACACCAATTGGCTCAATTATTTATTTACTAACTAATTAAACAATTACAGAATATACAATACATAATAACATTATACCATCCCTAGTGGACTAAACAAAAACAGTTTGGTTATAACACAATAGATTCAGAGAAGAGACAGGGTTTTGGAAGGAAGTGTCACGGTCGTTGTAATAGATGGACCAAGGCGCAGCGGGTACGTGAATGCTCATTTTTATTAATCCAAAACAAACACGAAAAAACGATAAACGGACGACAAAACAGTCTTGTAGGCAACACAAGAAACAATCTCCCACAAACCCCAAAACAAACATACTCCTAATTATAGGACCTTCAATCAGAGGCAACGATAGACAGCTGCCTCCAACTGAAGGCCCCAACACCAATTAGCAAAACATAGAAATACAAACGACTAGACAGAACATAGAAATAAACTAACATAGAACAACAACCAAAAACCCCGCAATACATAAATTACATCAATCTAACACCCCTCTACATACACAACCACCCTGAACCATATAAAACAAATACCCCCGCCACGTCCTGACCAAACTCAAATAACAAATAACCCCTTTACTGGTCAGGACGTGACAGGAAGGCTAAGGAACATGGGTCTCTATTGGACCTGGGAAGCTATTCTTACATAAATACATATGCCACTAACGATAGCTCATTCGGAAAAGCAATGCATTGTATTTACGTGAAGCTGGCTTTGATTGTTGAGTTGGTGATGTGAGGCTCTGGTTTGCCCAGTCTACGTCGCCATGTTCTTTGTGAAATCTTCTGGGTCGTCGTGTGAGAGGTTCACATGGTCTGAGAGGTTCATCTCACTCTGGAGATTCGTCCACGTCAGTCAGTGTTCTCGTATTAGATTTGCTACCTTTCCAGCTGCAGCCTGTTAGGCTGTCATCTAGGACTCACTTCTTCTTGAGTGATCAATAGTTCAGAGTTCATACCATTTCATGTGTAGAGCAAGCTCCCACATTTCCTGGCCTGTATTGTTGACATTAGAATTAGCCCTTTTAAACGTGAGGACAAATCCTTGCGGTATTCAGAACTTGAGTGACTTTTTGTTATGTATTCAACTACTCGCCACCACAGCTCACGTTGGGGTTTGCTTAGTTCAATGTGAATTGGGTCACTGGGGCTCTTATAGAAATGTAGAAAAGGGATTGGTTCATAATTCCCAACCAATGCCTATTCACTTGGGTGTGGCTACTGACTTAGTTAAACTTTACAGGGAAGACTATTTTCTCATTTTAAAGTTATCACATCATTTCGCAAATAGTTTCATCTTTACTCATTCATGTTATACAATAATTAGATGCAAACCTCATAACTGAGGGACCTATATGAACAGAGTTTGGGTAATGTAGCTGTATTGTCTTTCATGAGGTCACAAACATGAAACAAAATGGACCGGGTCATAGCTGGCTTCTCCAACGACCATTTACACATTCTCCAAAATAGGAGTATTGTTCAATTCTCAAATTCTGGGACTAGTAGAATTGGGAGGGAGAATCACTTTCTCTTACTGTGAAACACTCTCTCAATTGCATGGTCAGGGAGGGTCTCTGTGGTATTTACGACGTGGTTGTAAGGTCGTAAAACTGCCCGTAAAAAACGTACTTGTTAGATATTACTGCACTGTCGGAACTAGAAGCACAAGCATTTCGCTACACTCGCATTAACATCTGCTAACCATGTGTATGTTACTAATACAATTTGATTTGAACAGGTTGACCCTCCTTTGGCAGCAATAACCTCAACCAAACGTTTTCTGTAGTTGCAGATCAGACCTGCAAAAAGAACAGGAGGAATTTTGGACCATTCCTCTTTACAAAACTGTTTCAGTTCCACAATATTCTTGGGATGTCTGGTGTGAACTGCTCGAGGTCATGCCACAGCATCTCAAATTGGGTTGAGGTCAGGATTCTGTCTGGGCCACTCCAGAAGGTGTATTTTCTTCTGTTCAAGCCATTCTGTTGTTGATTTACTTCTGTCTTTTGGGTTGTTGTCCTGTTGCATCACCCAACTTCTGTTGAGCTTCAATTGGCGGACAGACAGCCTTACATTCTGCTGTAAAATGTCTTGATAAACTTGGGAATTCATTTTTCCGTCGATGATAGCAAGCTGTCCAGGCCCTGAGGCAGCAAAGCAGCCCCAAGCCATGATGCTCCCTCCACCATACTTTACAGTTGGGACGAGGTTGATGTTGGTGTGCTGTGCCTTTTTTCTCCACACATAGTGTTGTGTGTTCCTTCCAAACAACCCAACTTTAGTTTAATCTGTACATATAATATTTTGCCAGAAGCACTGTGGAACATCCAGGTGCTCTTTTGCGAACTTCAGATGTGCAGCAATGTTTTTTTTTAGACAGCAGTGGCTTCTTCCATGGTGTCCTCCCATGAACACCATTCTTGTTTAATGTATTGCAGACTCGTCAACAGAGATGTTAGCATGTTCCAGAGATTTCTGTAAGTCTTTAGCTGACACTCTAGGATTCTTCTTAACCTCATTGAGCATTCTGCGCTGTGCTCTTGCAGTTATCTTTGCAGGACGGCCAGTCCTAGGGAGAGTAGCAACAGTGTTGAAATTTCTCCATTTATAGAGAATTTATCTTACCGTGGACTGACTCTTAGAGATACTTTTGTTACCCTTTCCAGCTTTATGCAAGGCAACAATTCTTAATCTTAGGTTCTTTTGACATCTCTTTTGTTCGAGGCATGGTTCACGTCAGGCAATGCTTCTGGTGAATAGCAAACTCAAATTTTGTGAGTTTTTTTATGGGGCAGGGCAGCTCAAACCAAAATCTCCAATCTCGTCTCATTGATTCGACTCCAGGTTAGTTGACTCATGACTCCAATTAGCTTTTGGAGAAGTCATTAGCCTAGTGCTTCACATAATTTAAACATTCACAGTGTAGGTTGGAAAAAGTATGTATTCAATATAGACAATAAAAATACAATAATTGGTGTGTTATTAGTTTAAGCACACTGTGTTGGTCTATTGTTGTGACTTAGATGAAGATCAGATCAAATTTTATGTCAAATTTATGTAGAAATCCAGGTAATTCCAAAGGGTTCACATACTTTTTCTTGTCACTGTAGATCCATGCGCTGTGTTATGGATTTTAGCATATCAACCACACCTTGTGAAATACAGTAGCTATTGCATGCTCATTGTTGTGATAAAAATACTTTGGGGTTCACCTGTTATGTGGTAGACAGAGTTGAATCCGATCCCAAACCTGCCAACTTTGTTTGGGTCTTTGCGTTTGATGCTCCGGCCTGTGGTCTTGATTCCCTCCCAGTCCTCTGCTGTGAACTCTGCGTTGTTGAAGGCATACAGTGCAGGACCTGGTCACAGACAACTACAGTCAGTTATTCATACACATTAGGACCTGCTGACAGACAAGACAACAGTCAGATATTCATATACTGTAATGTTCTGTATATATTTTCTTCGTCAACCTTGTGTTCTGTTTCTTTGTGTTCTTGAACGTAGCCCTGTCTTTCATTTTTGTTCATTGATCTCACCTGTGTTAGTTACTCACCTGGTCTCATCAGCTCCTTATTTAGTTCAGTTCATTCTGTTTGTGCCTTTGTGAGGTATTGTTTGTTTTGACTGTATTAAGCCTTTTCCTAGCTCATTTGTGAGAACCAGTTAGCCTTCAGTCCTTGTTTTGATTCACCTGCCTGTTTGCCTACCTGTGTATGACCATTGCCTGCCTATGACCATGATTCCTGCCTTCTGCGAAGGCGAAATAAACACCTGCCGCGCTCTGCACGTGAATCTACACCTTGTTCTCCCTGAGTATTCAATACATATACATTAGGACCTGCTGACAGACACGACAACAGTCAGTTATTCATACAGCACAGGACCTGCTCACAGAGACAACAGTCAGTTCATTCAGTAGTTTGTCCCTCTTTCAACAATTTTGCACCAATACTTTTTATTCAACCAAATCAAAAGTGGCGGGAAACCGCTACGCCAGATTGAAAAGTACTGGGGCAAGTGCCAGGTTTACACATTACATTGTTGGGAGCATATAAAGTGTGGTACTTTTTTTTGCTAATGCCAGCTTGCCACACATTTGCTGGCAGCCCTGTGTGAGCCAGAGAGAGAATGTTTCCTGATGCTCAGAGCAAGTGACCACTTATATTTCTGCATTCCAGCATGATGATTAAAATTCTAAATCAGAGCGCTATACTACAAATGAGATTTGACGAGTTAGCGAGATAACTTTGGTCCATTGAGTTCAACTCAGGAGTTTAACCAGTGGTTCAACTTTTAGCCCGGTACATTTCTATGGCAACAAATCCTTCAGAACTAACCTGCTCCAAGGCAGGTTAACTAAGGGCTAACTCCATTTATCCTGAATGAAGGACCATTGAAATCCCCTTCCCTCCCTCTCGCAAGGATTGTGTCATCATCCCCTTCATTTGACGAAGACGACTGACAAAATATTGTTAAAAAAATAGTCATGTTAAAATACCTATCACATAACACATTTAGTAATGACAGAACGCATTTGAAACTTCAGCACAGTATTACTTTTGGATGAATTAATACAATTACTTTATCAATAGGAGTGTGAAAAAAGGTGCTCGTGCATTGATAAGCACACCAAAGCTAACAAAAAAAGACAGCATTAACAATACGTAATAAAAGAAAGGCACTTCTAACAGTCTATTTCACACCATAGCCTGCTGAATCTTCAAGATAACTTTTTTCATTTTGATTTCAGCACAAATGAAAGTGGCACTGACTCACCCATGAATTGATGTTTCAGCATTGTCTCAATTTAGAGTTTGGCATTCGACTAGCCACGTGCGACATGAACGAGCAGTTACTGCCCAGGCTTGAGTAAGCGACGGGTACACAATCAATATCCACCTTCATAACATGGATGAAGCTGGCTAGTTTTAAAAACCCTGAGTAGATCTAGCTTGCATAGTAGTATACACATTAATCTGGGCATGTTGCCCTGCTGTTAATCTGATGTGGTAGAAAGCCCTTACTACATTTGCTGCCTAGCAGTCAGCATGCAATGAGACCAAGTCAGCCTCAGACAAATAGCTTCTCCTGTATTTTATTCATTTCTGATGTATTCATTAGTGTTGTAGTGTAATGTTGAAGTAAAAATGGACATTTCATAAACCACTGTTAAAGATAAAATTCAGCATGTTGGCTGTCTAATCAACAGTGAGCCCTTGTAATATTAAGGTTCAATTTCAAGTTATTTATTTTGGGTCGTTCCATATGATTTCAATCACTTTCTGACTGCATCCCTTGTGATTTTAAAGAAATCTTTCATACATACAGTGCATTTGGAAAGTATTCAGACCCCTTACCTTTTTCCACAATTTGTTACATTACAACCTTATTCTAAAATGGATGAACAAAAAAAATATTCCTCAATCTACACAATACCCGACAATGACAAAGAGAAAACAGGTTTAGAAATTTTTGCTAATGTATTAAAAATAAAACAGAAATACCTTATTTACATAAGTATTCAGACCCTTTGCTATGACACTCGAAATTAAGCTCAGGTGCATCCAGTTTCCATTGATCATCCATGTTTCTACAACTTGATTCCACTTGTGGTAAATTCAATTGATTGGACATGATTTGGAAAGGCACACACCTGTCTATGTAAGTTGACAGTCCATGTCAGAGCAAAAACCAAGCCATGAGGTCGAAGGAATTGTCCGTAGAGCTCCAAGACAGGATTGTGTCGAGGCACAGATCTGGGGAAGGGAACCAAAACATTTCTGCAGCATTGAAGGTCCCCAAGAACACAGTGGCCTCCACATCATTCTTAAATAGAAGAAGTTTGGAACTACCAAGACTCTTCCTAGAGCTGGAATCCTGCCCAAACTGAGCAATCGGGGCAGAATGGCCTTGGTCAGGGAGTCACTCAAGAATCACTCTGACAAATCTCCAGAGTTCCTCTGTGGAGATGGTTGTCATTCTGGAAGGTTCTCCCATCTTTACAGCACTCAACCAATCAGGCCTTTATGGTAGAGTGGACAGACGAAAGCCACTCCTCAGTAAATGGCACATGACAGCCCGCTTGGAGTTTGCCAAAAGGCATCTAAAGGACTGTCAGACCATGAGAAACAAGATTCTCTGGTCTGATGAAACAAAGATTGAACTCTTTGGCCTGAATGCCAAGCGTCAAGTCTGGTGGAAATCTGGCACCATCCCTACGGTAAAGCATGGTGGTGGCAGCATCATGCTGTGGGGATGTATTTCAGCGGCAGGGACTGGGAGACTAGTCAGGAACGAGGAAAAGACGAAAGGAGCAAAGTTGCAGACACTTGTAATATTTTTAATTTCTATTAATAAATATTTGTATCTACACTGACTCAATTTATTCCTGACACTTGTTATTTACGTCTGTTCATAGACACTTATTGCATTGTGATTTAATTTCAGAAGCAAGATAAATGTTTGTGCTGAAAACATTGTCATTTCTTCATCTCAATACAAGGTGTTTCACGTGTTGGCAATGTAGATGTGTGGCTTTCTTCTACTTGTGTGGTATAGTTCAATCTAAATTCATGTACACAAGACATCATAGAATCAGGTTTAATTTTATTAAGATGAAAGCGGTACATTTTAGTACTTACGCTCACAGTGCATACAAATAACTGAGTCTATATGCATCCATCAAGGCGTGCGTGAGCATTCCAAATAAAGGCCTATTCTACATGATTTGCTGGCCTTGGGTTGAGTTGTCCTCGCCTAACTATGTCTTCCTGCCATGGCACACGTCCAGGGGGGAGAGGAAGAAGTCCCTAAGCTTGTTTCTTGTTTCACTTGCAAGCCGTGTCGCCCTTGGAGATTGTTGTCACCTGCCACAACCCTTCTCCACTCTCCAGGTTGGTAGTTGCCATAAGGGAGGTGCGTGTCAGCAAAAGCGGGAGGCAATTATCTTGTGTTCGGCTCATGAGCTTCATCCGTGGAGAACAAGACCTTGTGGGCCACACATGCCTTCACAATGTCATTAGCCTTTTCAGGTGTACACTCAATTGGACAGCCAAGAATCCTCATCCTCGCAGCCATGATACTGAATGCATTCTCTATGACTCTCCGACAACAAGAGTGGCAGTAGTTGTAGGTATGCCCAGGTTCACTGAGATAGACACCTGTGATAAATAAATAAATAAAACAGATCTGATCCCTACACAGGCTCAAGGGGAACCTGGGAGGGCAGGTCTCCCGGAGCTGATGTAAAATCCATGAGTCCCAAAAACTTTTCTGTTGCAGCCACAATAACATCTAGTTCCTTTGACTTCTTTGAGACTTGTGCTGTACAGTTTATAACTGTGGCAATGAATGCAACAAAATCCATATTTTTAACACAGGGTATCTTTTGTCTCAATTATTTTAAATCGCCTCCACATAGGAGATTCGATTGACCGCTCTAACTTGCCACCTCAATTTCCTTCACCCTTACAGGGCACTCTAGGAACTCAGGATCAGGATCCCCACCCCAATTGCAACACAGTCATCATTCTACACACCTTTCTTCAGTATACTCTGTTCGTCTGCACACACTTGAAACATGGCCAAATCCTTTACAATTCTTACACTGCAGGGGTTTGGGGACGAAAGTTCTTACAGCATATCTTGCAAAACCAAGCTTCACATCCGTAGGTATTGTCGTGGATATATTCGCTCAATCCTATTTCTCAGATACCGGAACTTGTGAATTGAAATAGACTTTGTAACAAAGTAACAAGCCGAGCTGGCCCATGGACCAACTGCCGAACTCATTCTCAGTCCACTCCTTTTATACAGTTTCATGCTTATAAAAGTTTCATAGTCCCTCCACTTTATGCTGATAACCATATCCCCTTGGCTTTTCTCCACCATTGTTTCCAAATCTAAGTTATTTCCTCTGGTTTCTGCTCCCCTCTAGTTCCTTGGATCAATTATATTGGTGGCGCGCCTATACATTATTTCCAAGAAAATAATAAGTACAGATTAATATAGGCAATTATAAGATTGCTACATGCCATTATCGGACTATAATATTACTATGGGCCATTATAGGATTAAGTACAGATAACTATAGGCCATTATAGAATTATACCAATAAATACACTTAATCCCAGGATTACACATAGTGCCTTTGCTTACCCCCTTTAGTGCTATTTAGCCTTTTAACAAGGAACACATTCTCTTAACAGAAAACACCCATAGTATTTGCTCTTTATCAAAAAACAAACAGGAGCGACAGACTTTCTTATTTTTCTCCATTCACCCAGCGTGTCAGGTATTCAACCTGAACACCTGTTGTCACCCCTGAGATGACTCCTTTGACGGGTGCTCTACTCCAAAGTTCAAAACACAAAACTTCTGTTGTCCGGATTCTTTTGAGGCCGAGTGCAATCTTCCTCTACTCTTCAGAAATAAATTAATCAAAATAAGACCACTCCTGGTCACTCTGACAGACTCCACTTTTCCAAGTACACACGTCACCATTTTCCACACCTCAAACAGGTTTCTCATATGCATCCTTACTCAACAAACGCATCTCAACAAGAAGCAATTCTTTATTATTTACACATTTCGTCCACTCCAATTTTAGACAATTTCCTTTTTTGTTACAGTTTTCAATATTACTGTTGTCCATTCAAACATTCGTCTCCACCAAATTTACACGACGCACTGATAAATTTGAACTCAGCATCCACTTCCGCCATCTTCCCCTCCCAGTCAAGTTTCTCTCTGCGTACACAATTGTATTCTCCTGCCCGTCTGTTCCTTGTCTGGGTGTGTCGTCACTTCCTTGTTTGGTCATAGATGGCTATTACTAACTCATTGCCCTCTACTGTCCCGGGGTAATACCGCCACTTTCCCATTTTTTTAGTTTCTTCATTATTCAAGCTAATGCCTTTTTAGGGAGCATGTGAGCACACCCAATCGGTTCGGCTCGCCGGAAGCCAGAGGCTCAGAGCACCGTGAGCCTCACAGAGAGAGCTACCACAACCACTGTTATTTCACGCTAGACTAACTTCTTGCTAGTTATTTATCATCCCATCCGATTACGTAGTACATGTCTTGACAGCATTAAACTGAGAAGCTAGCTAACTAGGCTAATTGAGGCTAGCCATAATGTTACTGCGCTTCTCACCATCCTACAGTTAGCCTACAAATAACTCAGATTATAGCCTAAATAGCAGCCTACCTGTTGGCTTTTGGTCGTTGTAGCCTTTCTTTTCATTCTGTCATTTTAATTCCATCTTCTATTGATTAGATATACCCTAATTTTCTTGCTACACAAGCATAGCAGCAATGCAAGTGTCTCTCGCTTAGCCCTTCTTTCTTTTCTTTCCAAAACACTTGCGCTGTTTCTGACCAACTCTCTCGCTATCTCTAACAGAACGATCTTCTTAACCCTAACCAGTCAAGCTTCAAGACGGGTCACTCAACTGAGACTGCTCTTCTCTGTGTAACGGAGGCTCTCTGACTCTCTCTCTCCTCATCCTCCTAGATCTATCCACTGCCTCCGACACCGTGAACCAGCAGATCCTCCTCTCCAAACCCCACACACCAAAAAGAGTGATTCGTTATGCCACCGCTGGTCTCTTGGCCCTCCCCCCCTACGGAAGGGCAGATCCCACTCTTCCCAGTTCAAGTTGTTCTCTGTCTGGGCACCCCAATGTTGGAACCAGCTTCCCCCTGAATCCAGGACAGCAGAGTCCCTGCCCATCTTCCGAATACATCTGAAACCCTACCTCTTCAAAGAGTATTGTTAGGGTTTGACCAACTATTTGTTAGCATAACCTATATAAAATAACAGAGCAGCTATGCTATAATATTAAGTATATAAACTATAGATAATTGAGTACTGCTATATGTTAAGAGGAAGTGGCTCATGTGATGGTGGGTCATGTGGAAAGAATACTGATGCTTTAAAACAGGGTTTTGCAAGAGCTTTTTGCTGAACAACAGCAATAACAGGATATGGGTGAAATGTATATGCAGGGGGGTGTAAGGGTTTTAGAGAACTGTGCATTGTGCAGTCACAAGTTGAGACATCCGCCAGGAAGCTGGAGTGCGTCTAGAGGTTGGGACCAACCGGCACGCCAACGATAGGCTGGAATAAGTCTAAACCATATTCTAGCCTCTACTATGACAGGCCCTCAGGGAGAGGGAACTAAGTCTGTCCAGTATTTAAGGAAGAACTTGTAATGTCATTCCAGTTCTCTGTCTGCCCTGCGTGGTGTTTCAGGGAGCCCGTATATACGAACCACATATTTACCATTCAAGTGTTTGTATTAATTAAAGTACAAAGAAATCAGAAGTTACTATGTGCTGACTATTTTGTTCTGATACCAGATTCGAATTGACGCGACCTGACAGTATCTTAAATAATCCGTCAGCACCCCCCCAAAAGTTATAATTTGAAAACTAACACACTGGCTCTTGACTCTTTTCTCCTTACTAGCTCTGACTTTGCTGATAGCTACTTTATTGAGGAAAAATGTACTTACTATGACTGTTGTGTGGTTCTCCCACCTAGCTATCTTAAGATGAATGCACTCTGGATAAGGGCGTCTGCAAAATAACTAAAATAATAGAATAGACATTCCCATTCAAGTTGACATTCGACGGTGGGTGGACCGGTTGCCATCTTTCTGATAGTAATTGGAAGTTAAAGTTTTAATTCAATTTAAATGTTAATGGTGTACTAGCTGAACTACAGGGATCTGAAGGGATAGGTATTTTCTATTAATTATATTTATATGGATTGAAATGACACCCACCCTGTATTCATAAGTATGCTGTGTCTCAACCGAAGACAGACA
Organism: Salmo trutta; assembly: GCF_901001165.1. Classification (NCBI taxonomy): domain Eukaryota; kingdom Metazoa; phylum Chordata; class Actinopteri; order Salmoniformes; family Salmonidae; genus Salmo; species Salmo trutta. Next base: position 39,765,226 of record NC_042971.1, on the reverse strand, counting down.
CAACACAAATATTTTCGAATTATGTTAAATAGAGTCCAAGCTACAATAATTGTGAAAACTTGAAGAATCTTAGTTAACACGTTTGTAGATTATTGACGTTAAATCTTTAAAAAAATGACATTTTTTTTAATGTAAAACTGTTTTGCAAGAAATCGTAGAATAGTTTGACAACCCTGTTTGTAAACTTTCAAACGATATCAAACTCAAACCTTTATCTTTTTCAGTGATGAAGACATGGAGGTCTCATGGTAGGGTGGGCTAGGCAAAACAGGTCAACTTTGTTTTGGCATTCAGGTTCAAAAGGTAACTTTCTGACCACTTCCACCATGCACAAACATGTATGAAAGGTTTCGTTCAAATCAAAATGGGTGCAGATATGGAATGACCCTCTTCAATCTTCCACAAATATTAAACAACCCTACCTTGGTACTTTCCCAGACCTTCAGTCTTGAGGCTCTGGCTGCCGTAGCATCTCTCATCATGGAGGAACACCACCGCCGATGCCCCGGCATCATCAGCATTCTGGATAAGCTCCTGGTCACAGCACAGATAGGGGTAGGGACGTTTACATAGGTTCCTTTAACTTGGATAGTACATTGGGCTATGGCAAACTTATACAACACAAGATGTCCACACTACTTCTTTAAATGTAGTGGCTTCAATGGCATTTACGGTAAGTGTACAGAGTGAACAGATGACTACATGATTGATTGATTATCAAACTCACTTTTAATATCTGTCCTCCATCAGGGTACCTCTGCAGGATGTCCTTCAGGAAATCAATGAAAGGGGGAGGTCTTGCAGCAAATGAATTTCTAAACAACAATAAGAAGTGAAGAAGTTGGATAGTTTAGTCAAAGACATTACAGTATGAAGATAGGCTAAAACTGTTTCTCCAAAAGAAATCCCTGATCACACTTGTAGGTGATGTCATGGCGACGTTGGCTAACTAAGCTCATGCGTAGAAACACATCTTGGATCTAACTTTCATCGTCTCGTGCAAAACTGTGCATCTGCAGGCCATCAAAGGCATTCCTTTGGTATAAAGTTGTTTTTGGACTAAAATAAAAATGGGTCAGTTTGTCACTTTCACGAGGTTGGAGTAATAACATCTTCAACTTTTAAGACATTGATTTCAAGAAAATTAACAACTAAGGAAGAATTGTTCACTTCTCAAACCCCAAACCCTCGCCTGCTCTGTTTGGTCTGTTTCGCAAGCATTCCAGGAAGTCTTGCAATGTTGCGCCTTTGGGTTTAGAAACTTTGGTTTGGTTTTAACAGTATGGTTGGAAATTAAACCACATTCTTCTCAATCTATACCATCTATCTACTAAAAGCAGGAAGAAATTATGTTTAAATTCTATACATTTGCTAAACATAAAACTGACATTTGGTTCCATTTTTATAGATTTTATAGCTTTATATAGAAACAGGAAATTCTCCAGTTAATCCCACGATGTATAGTGTTAACAAGGTAAAGCTACAGTATGTCTAGTGTTAATCAGGTCAAGCATGTATAGTGTTAGCAAGGTATAGCATCGTGCAGCTATAGGAGAACACACATACGTTCCAAACAACTGGTTAGAATGTTCATCTGATTAAAATGATCTCCTCACCGTGTTTCCCTCTCACTCATCCTTCCACATTGGTAGGATTCTACAAGAACCAATGAATTAGTTAGAATTATGGTTATATGGCTTAGTAGCAAATTTAACTGTACTAATCAGACTGCAAACAAAAATGTCCCTATAGTTTAGAAATGTATTATTCAAGGATCAAGTAGGCCTAGTCTTAATAATGACATATAATAATCATGATAAGAAGACTTTTGTTGTATTTAAGATACATAAATTGATCAATTTACCTCAATCATTTCTTCGTGATCATGGAGTGCGATGGCTTAATCTGAAGCCACCTATGTCATCAGAATAAATATTCTAAGTAGACTAATGGTTGTATGTCCTCTACTGACTCTTCATTATTCTAGTGTTTCAGTTGACCAACATTTCCTCCTCCGGGGAAGTGAAACGCCCATTTTATCTTGGTCTGCCCTGCCAGCATAGGAATAACAAAGTTGTTTCGTTTCCTGCCTTGCCAGGTATGAAACAACACTTTCATTAGGGCGTGACTCATTATCATCTTCTTCCTCTTTAAATTTGTATTCGCACGTGATTCAAAGGTGTATGAGTGATTGGTGGTGGGCTGACGCCGAAAACAGTGAAGTTGATCAATCTACGTCGAGGGAGGACCTGATTTTTTTGTATATGACAATGAAATATTATTATGAATACTGTCAAATGAGTTACCAGCTTCAATTCTTGCGCATTTTGTCAGAAAAAAAGTATATTTCAACACTGTCTGCTGAGGCAAATTTACGAACTGCTGAACTTGGAACCAATCAGAACTCCCGTACATATCCCTAGGGATGAAGGCAGCCAATCGCTTGCTTCTAAAATGTAAACAGCCTCACATTGTGGCCATAGATATATAATCTATAGAAGGGTTTGTAACCTTTTACTCTGGCAATTTGACTGTTAAACTCATAGGGTACGCTAGCAATGGATGCCAGTCCCAATTGGAATGGGAACTACCATCAATGGATTATATTTATATGGTTGGTTGCGGCTGTCGGTTTGCCTATTGCAGATTTCAAAATACAATTGCGGGGAAAACGTAGCGATTGGAAAGCAAATGCCTACTGCTGGAAACAGAAGAATCAATATAATTTTTTTTAAATCAACTCCCAATTTGTAGCTAACAGCAGCACTGTATTTCAAAGCAGATCATCTTGAAATAGGCTATTGCCACGACCAGCGCATTGGCCATAACCATGAGTTGTTTATGGCTTCATCTTCATCAGTAGGTGTGTCAGTGTGCCACCACATTTTATTTAGTAGAGGGTGAGCGTTGTATGCGTCTCTGTGTGTGGAGTAAACGTGATCTAGAGTTTTTTTCACCTCTAGCTGCACAGGTCCCTTACGAAAAAAGATTGCAGTCAGAGTGCAGTATAACTGCAGTACACTGTAGTATAACTGTAGTTAGAGTGCAGTATAACTGCAGTATCCTGCAAATACTGCATCCAAAATAAATAAAAATTTACTGCAGTAATTTTGCAGTGTGACTGCAGTTACCATGCAGTATAACTGCATTTCAACTACAGTACACTGCAGTTATTCTGCAATTACTGTGTCCAAAATACCACAGTCAACTGCAGTTACTGCACTTTCAAAACTGGGGTGACATGCTGGTATAAATAAGGTAAAACGGATTTCAGTTTTCCTGCATTAAAATAACCAGCCACTAGGAGCGCTGCTTCTGGATGAGCATAATTTTTTGCTTATGGCGCTACACAGCTTGTTGAGTGCAGTCTTGAGGAGAACGAAAGATGGCGGAAGCGGATGATGAAGTGGATTCTGAATACAATGGCGGAAGAAACAAGGAGAATTGGAGTATTGTACGGAGCAAAGTAGTGTACAGTGATGAGAATGACCCTTTGTATCTAGTAGGAGTACGGTTTGTTAATGAGGAGCAGCTGAGCAGAGTACCAATCTTGAAGAAACCATTTGAGTTATCCAAACTGGTGGAGAGAGTGCTGGGTAAAGTGAAGGCTGTGAGGATCACGAGAGGCAGGCCTGTTTTGATTTTTTGTGCTTCTACGGATCAGTAGGAACGTGCATTATGTCTTAACGGATTTCATAAGTTTGAAGTGTTGTGTGTGGCTCTTCGGAACAGGGCACCCGTCAAGGGGGTTATATCTGGCGTCTGGTGGAAAGTTGATTTTGAAGACATTAAAAAATATTCCTGGAGTGATTGAAGCACGGCGGATGAATCGTGTGGTGAATGGTGAACAAGTGAAGAGTCTATCTGTTCTTTTGGTTTTTTTATATGGAGTCTCTCCCTACTCAAGTGCAGTTAAGATATATTAACTACATAGTCAGAGCATTTATTCCAAGACCAATGCAGTGTGATCATTGTAAAGCTTTTGGTAATGTAGCATGTGTTTGCAGAAGTGAGAAGCCAGGATGTCGAAGTTGTGGAAAGGATCATATTATGTGTTATAAAAGTGATGAATATGTGACATGTTGCTATTGCTGTGGGAACCATGACTCCATGTCTTCCGCATGCCCCACAAGGGTGAAAGAGAATGATGTGGCCAAAGTCAGGGTTGTACAGACAATTTCATATACAGCAGCTGTGAAAAGGGTTGAGGGTTTGAATGGTGCACCAGAAGAGTCCATGGTAGTGGATAGGCCTACACTGCAGGATGCCGGGGTTGCCTTTCACCAGCAGGATCCTGACATTTCAATGGTAAGAAAGTGCATTTATAGCTATGGCAATTAGTGGCACTGCCAAGGTGGAGAGAAAGTCCAGGAATATAGAAATCATAGTGATTGCGGTTCCTGGGGCTGAAAGATTTCTCAGCGAAGGAGTTACATGCAATATTGGCACAAGCTGTATCACCCTCTCAGGTCCTAGAGCCCGAGAAGGAAGATATGGAGAACTAAAAGAAAGAAGAAGTAGGAGTTTTGACAATGTACTATTTTTATTAGGGTGGATTAAGTTAGTTTCACTATTACGTATGGATACATTTATTTATTTGTTTAAAAAAACATTGGGGGGGGGAGTTCAAATCGCCTAGTTGGTGGCGGCAGTATAGTCTGCCATAAAACCCACAGAAGAAGAAGATGAGTGCGGTTGTGCCAGCATTGGGTTTTGGTGTTAAATAGACAGCTATGAAAAATATAGATAAAATCTCTTAGTAAATAGTATGCTCTACAGCTTATCATCCCTTACAAAAAAATTATTGCAGAAACTGTAATAGTGCAGTAATTGCAGTCCACTGTGGTATTTAGTAAAAAAAAAACGGTTATTCTGGACGCAGTATTTGCAGCATACTGCAGTTATATTGCACAATGACTGCAAAAAAATTTCCTAAGGGATGAAGTATTCAAACTCAGGCGATCAGAACCTCCAGACTTAATTTAGAACCGATAGCGGCCGTTGATGGTCTTTCTTTAAATTACTGTCATTACATTACTATAGCAGCCGCGAACGGCCTTGTTTTTCTAACAATAATATGTGTGTCAATATCGCAAAATTAACTTGCTAACAACCTGTAGTCGTATTCGCGTGTCTGTTGTCATCAACCGGAAACAGAGTATGCTGTCATTTGTCTTTTCAACGTTTTTTTAATTAATTCCTCAAAATGACAGCCTTGAAGCAGACATTGACTTTTCACTGTGAAAGAGGATTTTATCTATGTTGGTTGGTGATACGGATTCGCACACGTCCTTGCACTTTGAAAAGCAATGATGTCGAGGTGAGTGAAATAAGTAAACCGCAGATATGTGTTTGGTGCTGTCGATGTTTGATGCTGACTGTGAAATTTGGATAATAGCTCAAAGATTAGCAAGTAATGTCATAACTTGGTTGGTACAGGCTCCATCAGCGGTGGTGCTCTTTATGATTGCTCTATATCTCATGGAAATAGTTGCTCTATATCTCATGGAAATAGTTGGTTTTTAGCTGTATATAGTCACCTAATGACTTGGTTGTTTTGTATTGTATCAACCGATGTAATTTATATGGAAACGGCCGAAGCTGCTTGCTATAGCTAGCTAATGCCCGGTGTACACTAGCAGAAGATGCCGCGCGGTGAACCACCGCTTCCCATTTATTTCCAATGGAAGGAAAGTGGTGGGAGGTGGTGAAAAATAAACTTTATCCAACTTTATGCAAATCACAAGCAGCGACTGCTGGACAATGACCAATCATATCGAGTGGTTCCCATGACGAATTTGACACTATGCAACCCAACGCAAAGATGGCTGACAAAAATACTAGGATGGAAGCAAATGTAAGTGATTATAACATCATAACAAATCAGTTGAGAAGAATATGTTAGTTAGTGTAGAGACAAACGATTATGCAATTTTTTTTTAAATCATAAAGTTAATTTACGAAAATTGCGATTTAGCAATCTAGCTGACTAGCTAACATTAGCCAGCTCACCTTATCGCCTCTAAAATGTAAAGAAAACACTATAAAGAGTTTATATAATGTGTCATTACATACCTATTTGAAGGTTTGTGTTGAATTTGAATCGGGTTTTTAGGGCGGTGCTAAAGTGATCTTCAGAAGTAAACAACGGCTTTGAGAGTCATGATCGCTTACAGTGATGGCGCAAAAAATGACTAGGTATCCCCCTCTTACCCCTGTCCATTTCTTGTTTTTAAACGATGAAAGAAGTGCTACACCTGGTGGAGAGAGATTGTAAGACAGAAATAGTTGCTTTATGCGTGCTGTACGTTACGGCATGACACGTCACGATGTAATGGAGGGTCAGTTTTTTTCAACTTTTCTCCAATACTATAGAGCCATTACATTTACATTTTTACATTTTAGTCATTTAGCAGATGCCCTTATCCAGAGCGACTTACAGTAGTGAATGCATACATTTCATAAATGTTTTCTCCATATTGGTCCCCCATGGGAATTGAACCCACAACCCTGGTGTTGCAAACACCACGCTCTACCAACTGAGCCACGCAGGACCATGTCGATCCACGCTTGAATAGAAATGTAGTTCACACCCCAGATTTTGAAGTCAACACAGTCGCTACAGTCCCATTAGTTTTCTTTGTAGCCTTGCTTGAATGTCGCGGTTGCGCACATGTGTACGGAATGGGGTGAGTTTACGTTAGCTGGTTGCTTGATGGGTGTTGTGACATGAGTATGAAATTGTAATTCTGGTTGTTTAATATTTTAGGGACTCCTGAAACAACCAGCAAACCAGGCTGTCATCTTGTGAACAGTGGATGTAAATAATCTAGCTAGCTAAAGCATTTATTGCAAATGGAATGTACAATTTTGTAAGCCTCCCTGGTTGATATTTGCCATGCAATGCAGATATATGAAATAACGTAGCTAGCTAACTATTTTCTTGCTTATTGTGCAGTGGAGGATAAAAATACCTGTATGCCTATGGATTTGAAGCTAGCTATGTAGCCGATCTGTGTATAGACACTAAAACGTTTGGCATACATATTAGTTCAGTACCTAGCTATGAACCTCAGCTATCATAGCCAGTTGTATCCACTTCAAAACAGTCTGAATGACATTAATGAAGTCTATGGATTGAGTAGAATATAATATAAGTTTGTGCCAAGGATGCAAGTCGTATATACATGTAGTTATTACTGTGACATTTTTGGCCGATACCGATATCCAATATCTTCCTTGCCAAAAAAAGATACCATTAACCGATATTTAAAAAATTGCGGCCTTTTAAGCATTCTATTACAGTTAACACACACACGGACACAGCGCTCTAAGGCACTGCATCTTAGTGCAAGAGGCATCACTACAGTCCCTGGTTCGAATCCAGGCTGTATCACATCCGGCCGTGATTGGGAGTCCCATAGGGCGGTGCACAATTGGCCCAGCGTTGTCCGGGTTTGGCTGGGGCAGGCCGTCATTGTAAATAAGAATTTGTTCTTTAACTGACTTGCCTATTTAAATAAAGGTAAAAAAAATATATAGCAAATTCTGAGTGTCGGGCATTAGGGCCTGGTCCGGGGTGAGCAGTATGTCCTGCGCAGCCAATTAATTGAAGTAGAAATCTTCATCCAAATCGAGGTTAGTGATCACTGTTCTGTTGTCCAGAAGCTATTTTCGGTCATAGGAAACTATTGCAAAAATATTATGTGAAAAACTAAATTAAAAAGAAGTTACGATCAGCGCAAAAAAACTAAATAGCTGAATTGGTCAGGAGCCCGTAAAACGTCCGCTATACATTCCAGCACCATTGTAAAGTGGTCTGTGTGTAGCTGGTGAGATAAGTCAGGCGCAGAACAGCAGATATGAGTAATGAAAGCAATTTTACTCAAATATATCATAATACAAGTCGTATAAATACAAGGCCACAAATACGAACCGCAATACAAATAAACAATTACTCACAAACAAACATGGGGGAACAGAGGGTTAAATAATGAACAAGTAATTGGGGAATTGAAACCAGGTGTGTAAGACAAAGACAAAACAAATGGAAAATGAAAGGTGGATCGGCGATGGCTAGAAGGCCGGTGACGTCGACCGCCGAATGCCGCCTGAACAAGGAGAGGGACCGACTTCTCCATCCATTCTCATTCACAAGAGGCTCCTGGCGTTATACCTAAAGCGGGGCCCTGATAGATCACTACCGGTGCAGTCTGCGCAAGGACGTCCATCAGGAGTTGGCCTGCAGGGACACCACTCTCACGTTTGACCAGCTGGTGGACCTGTCCATCCAGCTGGATAACCTGCTGGCTACCCGCGGATGTCCGGATCGGGGCCTGTCAGTTCCATCCCCCAGCACCACCGCTCCGACGCCCATGGAGCTGGGAGGTGCTGCACTTAGGGCGAACGGAGGAGGGGCCGTTCACTTTACCATCTGTGGCCGCAGAGGGCACACTGCTGGTCGGTGCTGGGGAGGTTCCTCTGGGACTCGAGGCAGCAGGCAGGGCACTCTCGTGTCACCCCAGGTGAGTCGGCACCAGGCTCACTCAGAGCCCCCTGTTGCTCACATGTTTTTGTTTATACATTTTCCTGAGGCGCTCGTAGATTCAGGCGCAGCTGGGAATTTTATTGACAGAGCATTTGCCCATAGTTTAGGGATCCCCATTGTTCCTGTGGATATGTTCCTGTGGATATGCCCCATTAGGGTCAGGGCTAATTAGGGAGGCCACCGCTCTACTGGGCATGGTTATGCAGGAGGGTCACAAGGAGAGAATTAGTATTTTCCTTATTGATTCTCCTGCGATTCCCATGGGGCTGGGCCTACCCTGGTTAGCCTGTCATGACCCCACTATTTCGTGGCAACAAAGGGCTCTAAAGGGGTGGTCACGAAAGTGCTCGAGGAGGTGTTTAGGGGTTTCCGTCGGTGCTACTACGGTGGAAAGTCCAGACCAGTTCTCCACCGTGCGCATCCCCTCTGAATATGCTGATTTGGCTCTCGCCTTCTGTAAGAAGAGGGCGACTCAATTACCACCCCATCGACGGGGGGATTGTGCGATAAATCTCCTGGAAGACGCAGCACTTCCCAGGAGTCACGTGTATCCCCTGTCGCAGAAGGAGATGGCGGCTATGGAAACATATGTCTCCGAATCCCTGGAACATGGGTACATTCGGCCCTCCACTTCACTTGCCTCCTCCAGTTTATTTTTTGTGAAGAAGGATGGAGGTCTGCGCCCGTGCATTGACTATCGAGGTAACAACCAAATCACTGTGAGGTACAGCTTACCCGCTGCCTCTCATAGCCAGTGCGATAGAGTCAATGCACGGGGTGCGCTTCTTCACAAAATTAGATCTCAGGAGCGTTTACAACCTGGTGTGTATCCGGGAGGGGGACGAGTGGAAGACGGCATTTAGTACCACCTCAGGGCACTATGAGTACCTCGTCATGCCGTACGGGTTGATGAATGCTCTATCAGTCTTCCAGGCCTTTGTTGACGAGATTTTCCGGGACCTGCACGGGCAGGGTGTAGTGGTGTATATCGACGACATTCTGATATACTCCGCTACACGCGCCGAGCATGTGTCCCTGGTACACAGGGTGCTTGGTCGACTGTTGGAGCATGACCTGTACGTCAAGGTTGAGAAATGTCTGTTCTTCCAACAGTCTGTCTCCTTCCTAGGGTACCGCATTTCCACTTCAGGGGTGGAGATGGAGAGTGACCTCATTTCAGCCGTGCGTAATTGGCCGACTCCCACCACGGTAAGGAAGTGCAGCGGTTTCTAGGGTTTGCCAACTACTACCGGAGGTTTATCCGGGGTTTTGGTCAGGTAGCGGCTCCCATTACCTCACTGCTGAAGGGGGGACCGGTGCGACTGCAGTGGTCGGCTGAGGCGGACAGGGCTTTTGGTCACCTGAGTGCTCTGTTTACCACGGCGCCCATGCTGGCTCATCCGGATCCCTCTTTGGCGTTCTTAGTGGAGGTGGATGCGTCCAAGGCTGGGATAGGAGCCGTGCTCTCTCAGCGCTCGGGCACGCCACCAAAGCTCCGCCCTTGTGCTTTTTTTTTCCGAAGAAGCTCAGCCCGGCAGAGCGAAACTATGATGTGGGGGACCGGGAGCTGTTGGCTGTTGTCAAGGCTCTGAAGGCGTGGAGACATTGGCTTGAGGGGGCTAAACACCCTTTTCTCATCTGGACTGACCACCGCAATCTGGAATACATCCGGGTGGCGAGGAGACTGAACTCTTGCCAGGCAAGGTGGGCCATGTTCTTTACCCATTTTGTTTTTACACTGTCCTACAGACCAGGTTCCCAGAACGCTAAGGCAGACGCACTGTCCCGGATTTATGACACAGAGGAGCGGTCCATAGATCACACTCCCATACTTCCGGCCTCTTGCCTGGTGGCACCGGTGGTGTGGGAACTGGACGCGGACATCGAGCGGGCATTAAGTATAGAGCCCACTCCCCTCCAGTGTCCAGCTGGGCGTCTGTACATTCCGTCTGCTGTCCGCGACCGTTTGATCTATTGGGCCCACACGTCACCCTCTTCTGGTCATCCTGGCATCGGTCGTACAGTGTGCTGTCTTAGTGGGAAGTACTGGTGGTCCACCTTGGCCAAGGACGTGAGGGTTTAGGTTTCCTCCTGCTCGTTGTGCGCCCAGTGCAAGGCCCCTAAGCACCTGCCCAGAGGGAAGTTACAGCCCTTACCCATTCCACAACGGCCGTGGTCGCACCTATTGGTGGACTTCCTCACAGGGTAACACCACGATCCTGGTCGTTGTGGATCGGTTCTCTAAGTCCTGCCGTCTCTTTCCTTTGCCTGGTCTCCCTATGGCCCTACAGACTGCGGCGGCTCTGTTTACACATGTTTTCCCGGCACTACGGGGTGCCTGAGGATATAGTGTCTGATCGAGGTCCCCAGTTCACGTCCAGGGTCTGGAGGGCATTCATGGAACGTCTGGGGGTCTCGGACAGCCTTACCTCGGGTTTTCACCCCGAGAGTAATGGGCAGTTGGAGAGAGTAAACCAGGATGTGGGTAGGTTTCTGCGGTCTTATTGCCAGGACCGGCCGGGGGAGTGGGCGGCATTCATCCCCTGGGCAGAGATGGCATAAAACTCGCTCTGCCACTCCTCCACTAACCTCTCCCCCTTCCAGTGCGTACTGGGGTATCAGCCGGTTCTGGCACCTTGGCATCAGAGCCAGATCGAGGCTCCTGCGGTGGACGAATGGTTTAATAAGCACTCGGAGGAGACCTGGGACGCTGCTCATGTGCACCTGCAACGGGCCATGAGGCGTCAGAAGGCGAGCGCCGACCGCCACCACAGTGAGGCCCCAGTGTTCGCACCGGGGGACCAGGTCTGGCTCTCAACCCGAAACCTGCCCCTCCGCCTGCACTGCCGGAAGCTGGGCCCGTGGTTTGTGGGGCCATTCAAAGTCCTGAGGAGACTTAACGAGGTTTGCTGCAGGTTACAGCTTCCCCCCGATTACCGTATTAACCCCTCGTTCCATGTGTCTCTCCTCAGGCCGGTGGTGACTGGTCCATTCCAGGAGTCTGAGGTGCGGGAGGTTCCTCCGCCCCCTCTGCTGTTCGAGCCATACTGGACTCGAGGCGTCGGACGGGGGGCCTTCAGTACCTCGTGGAGTGGGAGGGGTACGGTCCGGAGGAGAGATGCTGGGTGCCGGTGGAGGACGTTTTTGACCCTTCGTTGCTGCGGGAGTTCCACCGTCTCCATCCGGATCGCCCTGCGCCTCATCCTCCGGGTCGTCCCCGAGGTCGGTGTCGACGCGCTGCTGCAGCCGTGCGTCAAGGGGGGATTCTGTCACGACTTCCGTCGAAGTCGGTCCCTCTCCTTGTTCCGGCGGCGTTCGGCGGTCGACGTCACCGGCTTTCTAGCCATCGCAGATCCACTTTTCATTTTCTATTTGTTTTGTCTTTGTTTTACACACCTGGTTTCAATTCCCCAATTACATGTTCATTATTTAACCCTCTGTTTTCCCTATGGTTTTTGTGCGTGATTGTTTTATGTATGTTCGGTCTGTTATTGTGGGCTCGGTATTTACGACATGTTATTGGAATATTTGAGTAAAGTTACTTGGGTTACTCATCTCTGCTGTCCTGAGCCTGACTCCTCTGCACCAGCTACACCCAGACCACTACACACCTAGACCAAAATCAAAGAAAGAAATGTATAAATACATTTCTAATGCTTATTATTTTGACCATTACAACTGTCAACACAGGAAAAAATACTACAATGCAGCACACACAGACGTTTAGGTAAATTATTAATGAGATACATAAAATTAAACAGGATGGGAATGGCGGTATTAGCAATGCATTCAGCTACAAGTGTTTGTGCCAGACAATACTAAACTGGAGCTAGCAGTCAGGATTTATGAAATTATATCAGGAAAGGGTAACAAAATATGTAGTCAACATGTAATTAGTTTATGATAAAACAGGTTCAATCAAACAATCACTTTATTCACTGTGTTTAGGGATAGTGTTCTGGGTGTTTCCTTTTGATAAATGCCTGTCAAACAGACAGCCTCTTAAGTAACTGTGCCATTTGGGTCAGTCAGGATCCTTCACAGCAGTGCATGTCTTTCCCTGTCAGTGTGGAGACAGTTGTAGACACAATGGACCATCCATCCAACTCACTCATGCAAAGTTATTTTTAAAAAAGCAGTATGACTCAACACATGTTAGACCATCACTGATTACTGATGTCTCCTCTATCTGAGCATTGATGTTGGCACCTGCAGAAAACAGAGACAACAGAGGGAGGATTCAAGATTGTTTTACTGGGAAGGCACTTTTAAAGGAGTATTAATCTATTCCCACTGTTGGTCATTGAATCCAGAATGTTTTTTCTTCTTCTATTTGTTATGGAAAAGCCAGTTTGTCCCTTTTGCATCAACTCAATAAGATCATGAGCTTAAACCTATATATGAATATAATTATATCACTTGATCATTTTGTTTCCAAAAGAGAGGTTTTGTATTTTGCCTCAACACTGAGCTTGGACAGTCAATATGGTAGGTAAAATTATTAAATAGAAGCACTAGTTTAATTCAAACCCAGAGAGAGAGACCCATACCTTGTGTTAGGGTTGAACTGGCTATTTGTTTGCATAACTTATATAATATACCGGGGAAGCTATGCTACAATATTAAGTATATAAACTATGGATAAGTCAACTGCTGAAGACAAGAACTTACACCCGGCGACAGGAAGTGCGTCACGAGGCTGGGACCAGCCTGCACGCCGACGATAGGAGGAGCAAGTTTAAACCACGCTCCTCCTCCCTCTGACAGGCCAGCATTGAGCGGGAACTATCTCTGTCAGAGTATATAAGAGAGAACAATAGGATGTGACTTTCTCTTCTCTGTCTGCCCTGCGAGGTGTCACAGAGAGACTGTATACGAACGACATATTTACCATACACGTGTTTGCATTAATTAAAGTACAAATAAATCAGAAGTTACTATGTGCTGACTATTTTGTTCTGATACCAGAAACTTTAACACTTGTGACAAAAACAGTGCCACCAGGGCAAGTGGTTCGAATGCCTCCTTCCCATTGGCCCCTCTCCAGTTCATGGCATTTGTCAGGAGTTTTGTTAGTGTTCTCCACACAGGCTCCTTGGTGGTCATTCCTCCAGCCAGTCCAAAAGATGTGATCTGAAAGACAACAGACTGGTATGTCACAGAGATTATACTGATTTTAGAGTACTGCTTCAGAACAGGGTTATTCATCAGAGGGGGTAAAGCACCATGATCACCAAGGTGATGTTAAACCCAGGGCTGGAATTTCAAGGTGGAACTGCATTCTGGGTCAGATTGAATGTGGCTTGGTTTGGGTGAATTGCTTTCAACACTACATTTAATTATTTAATTTTGCACACTGGTCTAGGTTAGTGTCTGCTTTGCAGACAAGACTGAGAGAGACAGACACTCAGTATGTGCTGCTGGTTGTAACAACATTTGTAATTACTCATTCACAGAGACTAGGAAGAGTCGCAGCAACAGGTGAAGGCAGTGAGACGAGGGTTGTCGGGTATAGGCACAGCTCTGACATGTAGCTAGCTACAGGACTTACTAGGAGAGAGAAGACGATGTTGAAATGACTACTGAATTAGGTCAGTGTATATTGTGGCCAATGGTTATCCTTCATTAAGCAGCATGACAGAATCATTTCACCGCTTGTTATCTGTTATTTCAAGTTGTGCAAAATTGACAGAAATCTGCCTTTTTCGTTCTGCTTTCTTCACTTAGAATATCGTAAAACAAGCATTATCAAGGTAGGCGGGTAAAAGGGAGGGTGTTGCCGAACTGGGTGCATTTATTGTTACTAGTTGTTAAAGGAATTTTATATCTTTGATGATAATAATCAATAATCAATTCGCCTTGACTAATGCCCAAGGTTTGTAAGACAATGGGTTAAAATAATTAGGCAAGGACTCAGCTTTCTGCAAAAGGTATCTGTAGCTTTTATTCAGAGAATGTTCTGAGGTCAGGATAACAAAACAGTCATTATATAGTTCTTGCTTTCTTACGCACATGCATTTACACACAAACTGTTGGTGACCTGCTTCCCCCACAAACTTCTCACACTCTTTATCACTATCCCGAGCTCGCCTGTTCCTTTCCCTCAAGGTTAGAAATGCTTTGAAGCTTTTACTCCCAGGACCATCTGTCTCCTGGTGCCCCTCCTAATTGTATACACACATTTCTTTCCCTATCCCATGGTTCCTGGACTTTCCAGAAATAATCAAACTTATAGATCCCTACATTGATCATTACATTGATTATTCATTAACCATTCTGTATGACTAATAATTCATCATGGTCTATTGATTCATTTACCTTTAATAGATAATTCTCTTATCACTAGTGCAGCTACAGTAGCTAGCCACACAGTCTCTGTTGAGTGTAATTTGTGTTCTTGGTCAAATCATTACAACTGTTAGTTGAGTGACTTGATAAATGTAATGCTGTAGCCAGCTAATGTTACCTAGCGGCTGTGCACGTGACAACTACAATCTCTAGCTAGCTAAGTAACTACTTGATATTGTATTGTGTGTCTAGCTTGCTAACCATTTATACACAGGCTACTTACTTATAGGCTACTAGCTAGTCATGTGAGGATGTGCTTGCTTGATAGGTACTTGAATTGTGCGTGCTCTGTGTATGGACCGCAGATGTGTAGCACTGGAGTGTGTATGTTTGAAGACTTTCTGTGTCCAAGGGGGGCAAGAGCTGGGAGAGTTCAAGGTGACTGGACAGGGCCCGTCACGGGGAGCAAACTGCTGCACACACACAGCCATTGAGCTATCGACAACACTCCCTATTGTACAGACATCACTGGTAAGACGGGGAGGGAGATGCGAGACACAGGTGGAGAAGGAAGTTTGAGATGGGGTCTGAGACTTGGACTTTCTAAGTCTTTTTTTACTGTTTCTGTTTCTCTACCTGCCTATGAATCTGGAGACACTGGAGCAGAACCACCATGAGTATGTCAAGGTAAGCCAGTCTGAACCAGACAAAACTGGTTCACACAGGCTAGACTAGTCTAGATCATCTCACAAAACCTTAGTAGACTAAAACATCTAACTCTACAAAGTTACATTCCCATCAGTCCTCTCCTCTCTGCTTCAGGAACACCGATTGGACAGGAAGTGTCACATGGTCCAGCGTGAGGACAGCTGGTGGGGAATGAAGTCACTACTGTGAGAAAGGGGGCAGAGCGTGTGTTTCCCTATGTGCTCTGTTACAGGTTACAGCCTTCAGGTATATAACGTGTGTGTGTGTGCGCGAGGTGAGGAGGCAGACTGTGTCTTACCCTCTGTCCTCTGAAGGGGTTAGCGTGTGAGGGCTCTAACCTGCTGCTTCTGAGGCTGCTCCCTCTGAGGAAGAACGTCCTGGAAAACATGATCTTTCTCTCCTTTGGCCCAACCTCCACATATGTGAGTGTGTGCTTGCATGTGTGTGGAGTGCATATGTCAGTTGTTTTAGTCTGCCCTACTCATAAGTGTGTGTGTGTGGTTTATCTGGGATCAGAAGGACTGTTGTCCCAGTTTACAGTAAACCGGCCAACAACAGAGAAACCTGGGACATACAGGGCACCACTGCTCCTGCCATCTCTATCCCCTGTGTGATGTCATATCCTGTTCCTGTTTAAGCCAGCTGAGTGCAGATGGGTTCTCCCGTCAACATGAGCGTCCTGCTGCTCACTGTGTGTACCCACACAGGTACACACGCATACACACTTATGAGTGTTCCCCTATTTACATGTTTGTGTGTTGTGTCTAGGTGAGGGATGATATGCCAGGGTTTGAGAAGAAGCGTCTGGTGAGGGATGAGGACATGCAGATGAACTCCAAGTTCCTAAACCTTAACCTTTACCCCCTACTTTCACCCTAGCCCCTTGCTTTTATTTTTAAACCACAACCCCTACGTTTCCAACATAACCTGACGTTTGTGTTACAGGAGTTGTTACAGGAGTTATTCCTTGTACCTGCTGCAGCACCTGGATTTCTGCGCCATGATGGCCGACTTCTTGCAGTTCCTGTTACTAGGAAAACTGAGTAACGTCATCATGTTCACTCGCAAGGACCCCCGGGGGTGCACCTTCAACATCACCTCTCCTTGAGGACACACACTGTGGCTGCGTCTCAATAGTCTGTTAGCTTCCTCTCACAGGCACTTTAGTGAGGACAGTACTATTCTGGTTAGCAGTTGTCACTAGTATGTACAGTGGCCCTCGATCTATTGATTAAATATGAATAATTGTATGGATTTTTTTGTTGTTGTGATACTGTTTTTGTTTGTATAAACTGAACTGAAACAAATTCCAATCAACTCTGTTGATATGGCAATTGCAAAAGCTACTGTTATGTCAGTTGGTGTGAATCAATGTCTTGAATGTTTCCTATGCTTACTTTCTGTAAAACACTTTATCCTTGAGTGATAATTCCAGTAACTGCTACGTTGCTTTGGCTCTGTGATCAACTCAGTTATAAATGAAATGATGCTCATCTGACTCAACAAGTAATTATATTGTTTGTATAACTTTGCTGCCCTGATTTCCTGGGAATGTGACATCCTTTGAAAAACACAATTATGTGTATTAATACTCCAGACCGTTATGCAAGGCAGACTAAGACAGCATTGAATTTTCATTCCAAACTGTCTAATCCCCCCCACCCCCTCGTATAAAATAGCAGAAAGACAAAATGGTCATTGAGGGCTTTTATTGAAAGGTAAAGAAAACATCTCAAACCATTTTAGTGCAAATGAAAAGCGACATTTCATCCATGTACATGGATGCACTTAACAGGCAGGGTCAACTCAGTTAGTGGGGACAGGTCAGGATGGTGATCACACACCAGATACAGCATCATTACACTCTTTACATTTTCTTTGTTTATCAATTTAAGGGAATGTATAATGACCTTAAAAAAAAATTGTTCCACCGGGAAGGGGACACAAGTCAGAATGCTGTCCGGATGCTGGAGTGAGTAGTCGTGCTGTTCTTCGCTCTGCGGGTAATATTACATTTCCTTACATTCCTTACATTACAACGGAACGATTTGATTAGTGTAATGTTAGCTAGTTAGCTACATAGTTGTCTTTGCATCAAGGATAAAAGTGTAGCTAAAGGTGTAGGTGTAGCTTTGAGAAACTAACTTTGAGAAACTAACAAGGTTAGCTAGCCAGCTAGCCAGCTGTATTCGTTCGTTCACGCCGTTTTCCAAACGGCGTCAACATCACATCACCACAGCCAATGCTAGTTAGCCAACTTTACCAACTATCGGTACTGTAGAAACTAAATACATTACAACGGAACAATTTGATTAGTGTAACATTAGCTAGCTACATAGTTGTCTTTGTATCAAAGATAAAGGTAAACGCAGCCACTGCTAGCTAGCCAACTCTACCAGCTACCAGCTAGCAGTACTGTATCATTTTTAGTCAATAAGATTTTTGCAACGTAAGCTTTCGAGTTGTGTAGTCCACTTGTGTAGCTAGCAGGACTGACTTTGTGTTACTAGACAACGTTTAATTACTTCTGCGTTATGAAAGGAACTAGACATGGACACGAATGATCCATTGGTAGTTTGTTGTAACCAAGTATTGGTGCTAACTGTGTGTTATTGGATGCTAGCATGCTAGTTAGCTACGGCGTCAAAAGACACGGTGCACTGGGTGGGTTTCACGGAAGAATACTGTACCAAGTTATCTAGCTGAATAAACTAAGTTTGAGCATATTCCTGGAAACATTGAACCACTGTAGTTTACATCAATTATAATTTCTAAGTGGAAGTTGGAATAGTTATATTTGAGTCTTTCAGCGAATGGTTAGTGAGGGAGGCCCTGCTCTCTCGCTTCCCCAGTTGTTTAGTTAATTTTCATTCCAATCTCCTTTGCATTAGCGTAGCCTCTCCTGTAGCCTGTCAACTATGTGTCTGTCTATCCCTGCACTCTCCTCTCTGCACAGGCCACACAAACGCATCACACCGCGTGGCCGCTGCCACTCTAACCTGGTGGTCCCAGCGCGCACGACCCACGTGGAGTTCCAGGTCTCCGGCAGCCTCTGGAACTGCCGGTCTGCGGCCAACAAGGCAGAGTTCATCTCAGCCTATGCTACCCTCCAGTCCCTCGCTGACGGAAACATGGATTACCACATAAAACACTGCTACTCCTACTGCTCTCTCCTCGTCTGACCAAATGTTCTCGCATACCCCGAGAGCATCTGGTCAGCGGGGTGGCGGGACAGGAATCCTCATCTCTCCCAAGTGGACATTCTCTCTTTCTCCCCTGACCCATCTGTCTATCTCCTCCTTTGAATTCCACGCTGTCACAATCACTAGCCCATTCAAGCTTAACATCCTTATCATTTATCGCCCTCCAGATTCCCTTGGAGAGTTCATCAATGAGCTTGACGCCTTGATAAGTTCCTTTCCTGAGGATGGCTCACCCCTCACAATTCTGGGTGACTTTAACATCCCTACGTCTACCTTTGACTAATTTCTCTCTGCCTCCTTCTTTCCACTCCTCTCCTCTTTTGGCCTCACCCTCTCACCATCCCCCCCTACTCACAAAGCAGGCAATACGCTTGACCTCATCTTTACTAGATGCTGTTCTTTACCAATCTCACTGCTAAAGCTGCTAAAGCCACTTTCTACCACTCTAAATTCCAAGCATCTGCCTCTAACCCTAGGAAGCTCTTTGCCACCTTCTCCTCCCTCCTGAATCCTCCTCCCCCTCCCCCCCCCTACCTCTCTGCGGACGACTTTGTCAACCATTTTGAAAAGAAGGTTGACGACATCCGATCCTCGTTTGTTAAGTCAAACGACACCGCTGGTCCTGCTCACATTGCCCTACCCTATGCTTTGACCTCTTTCTCCCCTGTCTCTCCAGATGAAATCTTGCGACTTGTGACAGCCGGCCGCCCAACAACCTGCCCGCTTGACCCTATCCCCTCCTCTCTTCTCAAGACCATATCCGGAGACCTTCTCCCTTACCTCACCTCGCTCATCAACTCATCCTTGACCTCTGGCTACGTCCCTTCCGTCTTCAAGAGAGCGAGAGTTGCACCCCTTCTCAAAAAACCCACACTCGATCCCTCCGATGTCAACAACTACAGACCAGTATCCCTTCGTTCTTTCCTCTCCAAAACTATTGAGCGTGCCGTCCTTGGCCAGCTCTCTTGCTATCTCTCTCAGAATGACCTTCTTCATCCAAATCAGTCAGGTTTCAAGACTGGTCATTCAACTGAGACTGCTCTTCCCTGTGTCACGGAGGCTCTCCGCACTGCTAAAGCTAACTCTCTCTCCTCTGCTCTCATCCTTCTAGACCTATCTGCTGCCTTTGATACTGTGAACCATCAGATCCTCCTCTCCACCCTCTCAGAGTTGGGCATCTCCGGCGCGGCTCAGTCTTGGATTGCGTCCTACCTGACAGGTCGCTCCTACCAGGTGGCATGGCGAGAATCCGTCTCCGCACCACGTGCTCTCACCACTGGTGTCCCCCAGGGCTCAGTTCTAGGCCCTCTCCTATTCTCGCTATACACCAAGTCACTTGGCTCTGTCATATCCTCACATGGTCTCTCCTATCATTGCTACGCAGACGACACACAATTCATCTTCTCCTTTCCCCCTTCTGATAACCAGGTGGCGAATCGCATCTCTGCATGTCTGGCAGACATATCAGTGTGGATGACGGATCACCACCTCAAGCTGAACCTCGGGCAAGACGGAGCTGCTCTTCTTCCCGGGGAAGGACTGCCCGTTCCATGATCTCGCCATCACGGTTGACAACTCCATTGTGTCCTCCTCCCAGAGTGCTAAGAGCCTTGGCGTGACCCTGGACAACACCCTGCCGTTCTCCGCTAACATCAAGGCGGTGACCCGATCCTGTAGGTTCATGCTCTACAACATTCGCAGAGTACGACCCTGCCTCACACAGGAAGCGGCGCAGGTCCTAATCCAGGCACTTGTCATCTCTCGTCTGGATTACTGCAACTCGCTGTTGGCGGGGCTCCCTGCCTGTGCCATCAAACCCCTACAACTCATCCTGAACACCGCAGCCCGTCTGGTGTTCAACCTTCCCAAGTTCTCTCACGTCACCCCGCTCCTCCGCACACATACCTTCAGGCTCTGATCAGTCCCTACACCCAAAGAAGGGCACTGCGTTCATCCACCTCTGGCCTGCTCGCCTCCCTACCTCTGCGGAACCACAGTTCCCGCTCAGCCCAGTCAAAACTGTTCGCTGCTCTGGCACCCCAATGGTGGAACAAGCTCCTCACGACGCCAGGACAGCGGAGTCAATCACCACCTTCCGGAGACACCTGAAACCCCACCTCTTTTAGGAATACCTGGGATAGGATTAAGTAATCCTTCTAACCCCCTTCCGCCGCAAAAAAAGTATATAGATGTACTATTGTAAAGTGGTTGTTCCACTAGATATCATAAGGTGAATGCACCACTTTGTAAGTCGCTCTGGATAAGAGCGTCTGCTAAATGACGTAAATGTAAATGTAGAATGTACTGTAGCCTACAGCAAAGTCTGATGAACTGAGTTTTTTTTGTCTTCAACAAAAAAAATGTTTACAAAATCAAAAACACCTTTGTGATTTGTTGGTTTACGAGGACTACAGTTCCCAGAGTACACCTGATGTTACCAAGCTACGGCTGCATCTCAATGGTCTAAAGTGGTCCATCTGCACCGACAGAAGGGGACAGGTGAAGGCAAATTCCTGCCTGGTAGGCATCCACCACATTGGATCACCTTGTCTATATTTAGATCAGTAAAGACAAAAGAGGAAAGGATACCCAGCATACATTTAAAAAAGACAAATACAATTCTGGTATGTAGCAGAGGAGCAATTTACAGTAGCAAGTGGATACATTTTCATACTGGTACCCTGTGGGAATCAAACTCACAACCCTGGCATTGCTAGCGCCATGCTCTACCAACTGAGCCACACGGGTATAGAATTATAAATTAGGATTTAGAATATTAGAATGGACATAAACCTTCTTATGACGGGACAAAGGTCAGAGCGTTCGCCAACCATGGTTTCCCAGTGCTGTGATAAAATATTGTGTAAGATAATGAATTTGAAGAATTTATCTGTACTTTATGTTTTGTTAGCTAGTGTCGAGGTGACTAGTACGGGCCTCCTCCCTGGCTAGGTTCACTCACGTGTGGGTAGTCTTTGCCTGTGGATCTTCTCTTGACCTCACAGGGTGGGTCAACTCCCACCACATGTAGGCCTGGATTATCCTGTGGTATGAGCCTCTTTCCAGGGGAGTCAGTCTCCCTGTCTTCCTACCCTAATCTGTTTTTAACAGTAGAGCCCTAAACTCCACTTTAACAACTGGTCATCCCTCTTGGTCTATCCCTGCTTGCTACAGAGGTTAGCTCACACCTTCCTACTGATTACACCTCACGGGTAGTTTGTGACACGGTATACAATACGTCAGCGAGGGCTATGTTTGTGTATAACACCAATGAGCAATCCAATATTTATTTATAGTCCGCTCTGTGCTATTTTCATTAGTGGCGCGGCTCTTACTACTTCATTCTCACTGTGCACGGAGGTTACGTTCCACAACGGGGTTACACTAGTTTTTACAAGCGCAGCATAATCTCAGACACTCCTGCTAGCGGCTGGTCCTTCCTTTCTAATTGACTGGACAGCACCCTCACAGGTGAGTCATGCTCGCTAAGTCCCAGGTATAGGGTTTCAACTAAATCCTCTAGCTGAAGGCAGAGACAAAGGCCCTATAGGCTAGACTCCCAGTACTCCATTAATGTACCTTCGACAGTTACCCTCAAGGTCCCCTTTGGTTTCCTGCTCGAGCCCACAATATGGTCTGGCAGGAGGGCACCTAAGGTGAACCCCCTAAGCCTATAGTTGTTATAATGTTACTTTACTTCTTAACACATTATTCAACAAATAAATTAACTAGTAAATGAAAACCAGTAACACTTCTCTTTTTGGTTCCCCAGCTTTACAGCTGATGGATTTTACTGATTTTCTTTTATAGCAATTGCACTCCACAGTTGCTTCTAACAATAGTAATGAAACACGATGCTCACCTTGCCCCAGTCTTCACTCTTCTAATACATCAATCAGCTTCTGCTCTTTTCCTATCTTTTACATTGGTATTTATACATTTTGTCCAAGCCCTTGACTACAGCCACACAACACATCCTCCCCCTTGCACATGACATTTAAGCAAAGTTACATAACACAATGTCTCCTTTACACGTGATATCTACACAGAATTTTGTAACATTGTTTCCTTTATATGTTATGGCAATCCACAGTGTAATCTGTTCATGGCCCATTCGGCAGCTCCACCAGCTCTGACCCAGGGCCTGAGTTCAACAGGGGTGTTGCCATATAAGATGAACCTCCGCCCTCCAGCAGAGGAACATCTTCATACAGTCTACTCGCACCCATCACCTCCCTGTGTTTATGCTGCTCTCTAACTGCTTGTGGTTGGGTGTTCTTCTTGTCCTTCTTAAGCTTCTTCTTATTCTTCCTTGTTTCAGTGTTACCAGAGTCCTGTCAGCAGGCTGAAGGACTCATCAGGTCATATTGACCAGGCTCATTCGCGACACTCCCTCCTTGACCTGTGGCTCCTTACCCTTGCATTGTATACAAACTTTTTCTTGGGGTTATTAATATATACCAGTTCCTGTCTCATTATGGACTGTACGTACTTTAACATGATAGGGCGTGCCCCAAGTAAGTACACTCATAGGGTGTACGTAGCCAAATTGGCTTGGATTAGGCAGATTAGGCTGAGCATATCCCTTACCCTGAACACTTGGTTTTCCTAAGACAAAACCCTCCATCTGCACCTGTTGTACTTATGAATATCCCCTGTTGATAGGTCCCCGGGGTAGGGAG
The DNA here is from genome assembly GCF_901001165.1 of Salmo trutta. NCBI lineage: Eukaryota > Metazoa > Chordata > Actinopteri > Salmoniformes > Salmonidae > Salmo > Salmo trutta. The sequence continues at coordinate 39,741,797 of NC_042971.1, read as the reverse complement.
TCGTCAACGCAATCACCTTTATTGGTGGTTCGCAGGGATTTTCATAGGTCTCTAGGCATCTGGTGCAATAGGCCTTATCTTCTGTCAGCCTTATCGTCCCAATTTCCATCTGCCTGATCCCACATTGGCCATATTCTCCATGAATAAATCCAGTACACATACACAAGCATTGTCATTACATTTCTTTCCATAATTTACATCACTCATTATTTGTAGCCAGTCTAAGCAACACAAATCAATCAAAACAAAACCTTCACCCCACCCCGGGCAGACTCCTCAAAATGTCATCCTCACCTGGCTCATACCTTCCCCTGACTAGTCATAAAGATTCAGTATCTCCAGCAATTCAACATCCGTTTCTCCCTCCAACTGAGTCTCAGTTTCTAGGTCAGTAATAGCCCTTATTTGCTTATAGGCCCGGAGTTCCTTCAAGATTTCCATCACCTCTGCAATTTTAACTGAAAGGGCCGCTAGCTCACCGGCCTCTATCTTAGCCCTTCACTCATCTCCTGATAGGCTCTCTTCAGCCTTCCTCTAAACTGGCGTTCCCCTGCGAAAACTGGGGTTAAGGCTCCAATAGCCCTCAGCTTCCTGAGGTTCCAAGTCATTCACTGGATTTTCTGTCAGAACTGGGGTTAGGGCTCCAGTACCTCATCCCCAACGCCCAGTGGATCCAGATCTGTCTCCTGTTCATCCTCCCCACCAAGTTTCTACCCTAGGTTCAGACAAATGCTAGAAGTTACATTTCCCTTCATAACATTGCCAGCACACAGCCACAATTCCCCTCAGAATCACTTCAACTCTAAACCCCCCTATATACAGTGCATTCAGAAAGTATTCAGACCCCTTCACTTTTTCCATATTTTGTTACTTTACAGCCTTATTCTAAAATTGATCAAATACATTTTTCCCCTCATCAATCTACACACAATACCCCATGCAAATTTATTACAAATAAAAAACGGAAATATTACATTTACATAAGTATTCAGACCCTTTACTCAGTACTTTGTTGAAGCACCTTTGGCAGCGATTACAGCGTCGAATCTTCATCGGTATGACGCTACAAGCTTGGCACACCTGTATTTAGGGAGTTTCTCCCATTCTTCTCAGTAGATCCTCTCATGCTCTGTCAGGTTCAGAGACTTGTCCTCCTGCGTTGTCTTGGCTGTGTGCTTAGGGACTTTGTCCTGTTGGAAGGTGAACCTTCACCCCCAGTTTGAAGTCCTGAGCACTCTGGAGCAGAGCGCATCAAGGATCTCTCTGTACTTTGCTCCGTTCATCTTTCACTCGATCCTGACTAGTCTCCCAGTCCCTGCCACTGAAAAACATCCCTTCAGCATGATGCTGCCACCACCATGCTTCACCGAAGGGATGGTGCCAGGTTTCCACCAGACATGACGCTTGCCATTCAGGCCAAAGAGTTCAATCTTCATTTCATCAGATCAGAGAATCTTGTTTCTCATAGTCTGAGAGTCTTTGGGTGCCTTTTTGTAAACTCCAAGCGGGCTGTCATGTGCCTTTTACTGAGGAGGGGCTTCCGTCTGGCCACTCTACCATAAAGGCCTGATTGGTGGAGTGCTGCAGAGATGGTTGTCCTTCTGTAAGGTTCTCCCATGTCCACAGAGGAACTCTGGAGCTCTGTCAGAGTGACCATCAGATTCTTGGTCACCTCCGTGACTAAAGCCCTTCTCCCCCGATTGCTCAGTTTGGCCGGGCTGCCAGCTCTAGGAAGAGTCTTGGTGCTTCTAAACTTCTTCCATTTAAGAATAATGGAGGCCACTGTGTTCTTGGGGACCTTCAATGTTGCAGACATTTTTTGGTACCCTTCCCCAGATCTGTGCCACAACACAATACTCTCTCGGAGCTCTAAGGACAATTCCTTCAACCTCATGGCTGGGTTTTTGCTCTGACATGCACTGATAACTGTCGGACCTTACAGTGGGGAGAACAAGTATTTGATACACTGCCGATTTAGCAGGTTTTCCTACTTACAAAGCATGTAGAGGTCTGTAATTTTTATCATAGGTACACTTCAACTGTGAGAGACGGAATCTAAAACTGTGAGAGACGGAATCTAAAAAATCCAGAAAATCACATTGTATGATTTTTAAGTAAATAATTTGCATTTTATTGCATGACATAAGTATTTGATACATCAGAAAAGCAGAACTTAATATTTGGTACAGAAACTTTTGTTTGCAATTACAGAGATCATACATTTCCTGTAGTTCTTGACCAGGTTTGCACACACTGCAGCAGGGATTTTGGCCCACTCCTCCATACAGAACTTCTCCAGATCCTTCAGGTTTCAGGGCTGTCGCTGGGCAATACGGACTTTCAGCTCCCTCCAAAGATTTTCTATTGGGTTCAGGTCTGGAGACTGGCTAGGCCACTCCAGGACCTTGAGATGCTTCTTACGGAGCCACTCCTTAGTTGCCCTGGCTGTGTGTTTCGGGTCGTTGTCATGCTGGAAGACCCAGCCACGACCCATTTTCAATGCCTCCATGCTTCACGGTTGGGATGGTGTTCTTGGGGTTGTACTCATCCTTCTTCTTCCTCCAAACACGGCAAGTGGAGTTTAGACCAAAAAGCTCTATTTTTGTCTCATCAGACCACATGACCTTCGCCCATTCCTCCTCTGGATCACCCAGATGGTCATTGGCAAACTTCAGACGGGCCTGGACATGCGCTGGCTTGAGCAGGGGGACCTTGCGTGCGCTGCAGGATTTTAATCCATGACGGCGTAGTGTGTTACTAATGGTTTTCTTTGAGACTGTGGTCCCAGCTCTCTTCAGGTCATTGACCAGGTCCTGCCGTGTAGTTCTGGGCTGATCCCTCACCTTCCCCATGATCATTGATGCCCCACGAGGTGAGATCTTGCATGGAGCCCCAGACCGAGGGTGATTGACCGTCATCTTGAACTTCTTCCATTTTCTAATAATTGTGCCAACAGTTGTTGCCTTCTCACCAAGCTGCTTGCCTATTGTCCTGTAGCCCATCCCAGCCTTGTGTAGGTCGACAATTTTATCCCTGATGTCCTTACACAGCTCTCTGGTCTTGGCCATTGTGGAGAGGTTGGAGTCTGTTTGATTGAGTGTGTGGACAAGTGACGAGTTCAAACAGGTGCAGTTAATACAGGTAATGAGTGGAGAACAGGAAGACTTCTTAAAGAAAAACTAACAGGTCTGTGAGAGCCGGAATTCTTACTGGTTGGTAGGTGATCAAATACTTATGTCATGCAATAAAATGCAAATGATTTACTTAAAAATCATACAATGTGATTTTCTGGATTTTTGTTTTAGATTCAGTCTCTCACAAGTGTACCTATGATAAAAAATTACAGACCTCTACATGCTTTGTAAGTAGGAAAACCTGCTAAATCGGCAGTGTATCAAATATTTGTTCTCCCCACTGTATATAGACAGGTGGTGCCTTTCCAAATCATGTCTAATCAATTGAATTTACCACAGGTAGACTCCAATCAGGTTGTAGAAACATCTTAAGGATGATCAATGGAAACAGGATGCATCTGAGCTCAATTTCGAATCTCATAGCAAAGGGTATTAAAACTTATGTAAATAAAGTATTACATTTTTTATACATTTGCGAAAAAATTCTAAAACATCTTTTCGCTTTGTCATTACGGAGTATTGTGTGTAGATTGATGATGAAAAAATGTATTTAATCCATTTTAGAATAAGGCTGTAACCTTAAAATGTGTAAAAAGTCAAGAGGTCTGAATACTTTCCAAATGCACTGTATTAGGCTAAGGGAAGCGCAGGTTGGTTGATCTAGAACAAGAAACAATTGTAACAATATACAACAAATATGTTCAAATATTTACCAAAAAAAAGGAATACATATGCTAATGAGGGCCTGTGGGAATGTAGGGGTCCAAGAGGAAAGCATCTCTCTCTCGTGTGGCTTGTAATGAGAAGCAACGTCAAGTTAGCAATAAATGTGCCTTCGTAAAGACACACCGTTAGTAGTTATTTTACTCACGTACAGACAAGTTTGTTTACATGACATGGTGTCAGAAGTGGACTAGAATGAGTGTATTTGCTAACAGAGTTTAGCTTACAGTACCGGGTTGAAAAGTTTGGGGAAGAAAATCGAGGAGGCTAATCAGCATGGAAGACGTCACGGGAGAAGTGTAGCAGCCACCAGGAGCAGTGCCTGGAAGAGGCTAACCACCCATGCAAGGTGTAGCAGGAGGGGCACAGATACAAGCGCATACAGGTCCAAGTGTTACATTTAGCATACAGCCGCCGGAGCGGTTAGATTTTTTTAAACCTCAAGAATGGACCAAATGGATTAGGAGGTTTGAGCACTTTCGTAATGTGAGTAATCTTCACACATCTACCGAGGAGAACCAGATAAATACTCTCGTACTGTATGGGCGACGAAGCAGATTACGTTTTGAGGGGTCTAAACCTAAATGAACTCGAGCAAAAACAGTATGGACAAATAAGAGACGGATTTCATGCATTCTTTATTTTAAAAAAGAACGTGATCTATGAGAGCACGCTTTAACATGAAAATGAAACAGTGGAATCTTTTCTTCTATGGCCTTATATGCCATAGCAGAGTATTGCAACTATGGACTTTTGCACAATGAACTAATTAGAGATGGCAAGGCAAATTGATGAAGTTAAAAAGCAGCAAGGTTGCCTGCAAGGTGGAAAGGCAGCGAGTGGAAACTGAAATTCCAGAGTGAGAAAGCTAGCCATGAAAAGGCTAATGCTAATGACAAAAAGCAGTCAAAGTGCACATCCAAGAGCACAGTGTACAGCTAATGAAGTAGTGTGTCACTCCTGTGGGAAAAATGGACATTATGTGTGTATGTCATCATGAGCCGTAAACGAGAAGAAATGTCGTTTATGGCTCATGAACACATTGTCTGGGATCACATTTAGAAATGTGAAATTCTAAATAGACACTGGTGCCGATGTGACTGTTATTCCAGACAATGTGTTCAATCACATTTTTGCAGGAACCAGCAAGCCAGCTCTACAAAAACAAACAAAACCTCTACTAGAACCAGGAAGAGCGCCGCGGGACATGACCGGTGTGACACAAGTGTGGATCTAGGAAAGGGAGAAAAGGAGACACTGGTGGAGGTGTATGTCATCAGAGATCTACACACAGCTTTACTAGGCAGACCAGCGATTACAAAGCTTGAGCTAGTTGCTCGACTCAACAGCATTGATTTACAGACACTGAAAGAAAGCTATCCTAAGCTGTGCCGTGGTCTTGGCACAGTAGAACAACCATATACCATCAAGCTGAAACCTGGCGCAGAGCCCTACTCACTCCACAACGGATTCCTCTGACATTGCTGCCACAAGTGAAGATAGAGCTAGAGCTAGAGCATGTTCAAGGGTTCAAGATTGTCACTTGAGTAAAGGAGCCCACGGACTGGTGCGCCGGCATGGTGGTTGTCCTAAAGAAGAACGGGGACGTGCGGATATGTGTCAATTTCACCAGTCTCAATGTGTAGAGAAAAATACATACTTTCCACTGTCGAACAGACCCTTGGCTCACTAGCCGGGGCGAAGATCTTCAGTGAGTTTGACGCGAACACGGGCTTCTCGCAGATCCTGCTAGCCGAGGAGTCAGTTGAGCTAACAACCTTCATCACACCTTTCAGACATTACTACTTCAACCGTCTGCCTTTTGGCATCGCTTCAGCACCTGAACACTTCCATAACAGAATGGTGGCAGAGGTCACTGAAGGCCTGGAAGGTGTGGTCTGTCACATGGATGATGTGTTGGTCTTGGGCCAAACACAGGAGGAGCATGATACAAGACTTCATGCCGCATTTCAGAAGATGGAAAAAGCCGGCTTAACTCTGAACATGGACTAATGTGACCTGTCAAAGGAGGAAGTGAAGTTCCTGGGTCACATCTCGGACAAAGGAGGATAGCCCGACCCGGCAAAGACAGAGGCTGCAAAGGAGAAGGCGAAGCCATCCAACATCAGCGAGTTTTGCAGAGTTTTCGAGGAACGGTGAACCAACTGGGAAAGTTCACCCCTCAGTTAGCAGAAAATGACAAACCTCTCAGAGACCTACTCTCAAAGAAAAACCACTGGTACTGGGGGGCCGACCAAGTCAGAGCCTTCAAAGAGCTGAAGGAGGAGCTGACATCCACACCCACTCATACCATCACAACTTCCTGAGAGACCCTGTCAAAGACTGGGAACAGACTTGTTCACTCTGAAAATCACCACCTACCTCTCAGGGTATGTGGAAATCGCAAACCTGTCACTAACAAAGTCTGCGGAAGTCATAGTTCATCTGAAGTCCATCTTCGCCTGCCATGGGGTACCTGAGGTCGTGGTTACGGACAATTGGCCTCAGTTTTCCGGAAGACCCCTTTCCGTTCTCCAGAAGACCCCCCTGCTGCAGAGTATGGATTTTGCAATGTCACCAGCAGTCCAAAGTTCCCGCAAAGCAACGGAGAGGTAGACCGCACCGTTCAGACGGTGAAGAACTTCCTCAAGAAAGCAGCTGACCCTTACCTTGCTTTGCTGGCCTATCGGTCAACTCTGCTCTAGAATGGCTTCAGCCCAGCGCAACTGCTGATGGGATGACAGCTTCATACCACAGTGCCAACACTCCCATCGCTGCTAGACCCATCACTCTATAACACAGCTACGGTCAGCTCAAATGAAAAGGAGAGAAGGAGTGCAGAACAATAACGCTTCAACAAGCGTCACAGAGAGCAATCTCAGCAGACTCCCACCTGGAAAACAGGTGTGTGTGACTGACTCAAAAGTCACAGGAACAGTGCTGAGGGAACATGCAGCACCACAATCCTACATGGTGGAAGTTTCCCACGGGTCTGTCCGCTGGAACAGACATCACCTCATCCCTATGAATGGACCTGAGAACAACAACGCTACGCAGGTGAAGATTCAAGTGTCTTCACGCTTAGTGTAATACAGTGAATTTGGAAAGTATTCAGACCCCTTGACTTTTTCCACATTTTGTTATGTTACAGACTTATTCTAAAATTGATTAAATAATTTTTTTCCCTTGTCAATCTACACACAATACCCCATAATGACACACCGCATTGCCAGAACCACCAACACCAAAAGTAATCATGGATATTCCTGCTACACCCAGAACAAGGTCTGGGCGAGCAATAGTTAAACCTCAAAGACTGGACTTATAAGTCAAAGCAACAAGAACAAAAGACTGAGCTCAAAGCTAAAAAAAAGCTAAAAAAAGACAAAACAACACCTGTCAAATTGTTACAGTTCTAACTTACCTTTGGGGTAGATTTGTGTTAAAAGAAATGAGAGATGCATTTTGGGTTAAAGTTGACAGAAAATATATCTTGATTACTATGTTGACATGTTCCAGAAGAACTAGGCAGGAACAGACTTACCAACATAAGGGCAGAATAATCCCTTGAGGTCTGTTGCGACAAAGGCAGTCTACCCTTTGTTCTCTGAAAAGGGGAGATGTGGTGTTCATGAGGAAAGCATCTCTCTCTCTTGTGGCAACGTCAAATTAGCAATAAACGTGCCTTCATAAAGACACACCGTTAGCAGTTATTTTACTCACGTACAAACAAGTTTGATTACACGACACTGCCAAAGCCAGAGAGGGAGCCTGGCAAGAAATTGCAGACACAGCAAATGCGCAAGTGAAGTGGCACGATTACAATATCTAATAGGCCTAGCATACACATATGCCTGATTAGTAATAATGCTTTCACTTTATAGAGCACTTTTATTGCAACACTGGTGATATTACGTGTCAAGGCTTTGGTTTAATATGTACTGTAAGTTGTAGTAGCCTATGTCACAATTGTAATGGTAGGCCCATTCCATAGCTTATGTAGGGTGAATAATAATGTACTGAATTCATAGTGCTTTTCATGACAACACAGGCAGCAATGTGTTATATGTTTAGTTGTAACCCCAAGGGAGTCACAGACAAAAGAAGTGAGGAAGATCATTGAATCGAATGACTGTTTCTGAAAATGATTTGGTTTGGTGAAAGTGTAGGTTACAGTATTCAATAGGTACCTGATTGTTTATGCTGTGAAAAGATGTTCTATTCACGTAGTCTCCTTCGTTTGGTCCAGAGGGTCTTTGAATGGGGGATGTGTCCCATCTCTAGCACCAATGATGTTGGAAAATCTGCGGCGTGAATTAGGCCAGCTTTAAACTTACTCTTGAAAGTTGTAAAAATAGAATCCACAAGGTGCAATTTCAAAATTGGGTAGTGCATCATCAGATCTTCTTGTCATGTTAGTCATTGCGTACCTTAGAGAGCTATTTATAACTTGTCAGAAATGTCCAGATCAACTAGCCCATGTCAGCTAAAAAAGAATTTGCCCACAGATATTGTTGTAATTTTTTTGTCACTCAAATATCACATGAATACACATTAGACATGGGAAAATGTGCTTTAAAACTGCAAAATTGTCTTTGTACGCCATGACAAAATGTGTAGAATTGCAGGACACAAGCTTTAAACCTGCAAAATTCTCAACAAGCGGGGTGTGAACAGTTTGTGCCATGAACAGTGCTTGTGCCCATAGAAATAGACGCAGCATGCAAGGGGAGTGCGGGATGTTCCCCAAAGCTTGAAAGGGAGCCCAGAGTGAAAACGTTTGGGAACCCCAGATCTAAAGGATGTATTTGAGGTCCAGAAAATACATTCCCTTTGTAAAGCATGAAGAACAGCGCAGGCTCCGATGTCAAGTGGATTTAACCAAGAAGGGACAGGGCATAATGATGAACAAGTATCTCATTGGCTTAGAGGTTCCATATTTATTCACCAGGACAGGCTAAGATAAGTTAACCTCTACGGGCTAGGGGGCAGCATTGAGAATTTTGGAAAAAATATGTGCCCATTTTTAACTGCCTCCTACACCAACTCAGAAGCTAGAATATGCATATTATTGTTCAGGTTTGGATAGAAAACACCCTAAAGTTTCTAAAACTGTTTGAATGGTGTCTGTGAGTATAACAGAACTCCTATGGCAGGCAAAAACCTGAGAAGGTTTCATGCAGGAAGTACCCTGTCTGACAAGGTGTTGTTGTTCTTGCTTCTGTTTATTGAAGAGTCAGGATCTTAGCTGTAACGTGACAATTCCTAGGGCTCCAATAGGCTCTCAGAACCCGGGAAAAACCTGAACGATGACGAGGCAGCCTCAGGCTGAAACACAGAATCCCCTTTTCCAAGTGTCCCATCAGTGGACAATAGAATTAGGCGCGTGCGCGATTCGCCCCCGTGGAGTATTTTCCTTCGGCTGTTTAGCTAATTGCAGATTCCCGGTCGGAATATTATCGCTTTTCTACGAGATAAATTGCATAAAAATGTATTTTAAACAGCGGTTGACAAGCTTCGAAGTACGGTAATGGAATATTTAGAATTTTTTTGTCACATTCTGCGCCATGCGCACGACCGTGATTTAGCATTCTGATAGTGTCTAGAACGCACGAACAAAACGCCGCTGTTTGGATATAACGATGGATTATTTGGGACCAAACCTACATTTGTTATTGAAGTAGAAGTCCTGGGAGTGCATTCTGACGAAGAACAGGAAAGGTAAGACCATTTTTCTTATAGGAAATGTGATTTTGGTGAAGGCTAAACTTGCCGGGTGTCTAAATAGCTAGCCCGTGATGGCTGGGCTATGTACTTAGAATATTGCAAAATGTGCTTCATCCGAAAAGCTATTTTAAAATCGGACATATCGAGTGCATAGAGGAGTAATGTATCTATAATTCTTAAAATAATTGTTATGCTTTTTGTGAACGTTTATCGTGAGTAATTTAGCAAATTGTTAGTAAATTCCCCGGAAGTTTGCGGGGGGTATGCTTTTTCTGAACGTCACATGCTATTGTAAAAAGCTGGTTTTTGATATAAATATGAACTTGATTGAACAGACATGCATGTATTGTATAACATAATGTCCTAGGTGTGTCATCTGATGAAGATCATAAAAGGTTAGTGCTGCATTTAGCTGTGGTTTAGGTTTTTCTGACATTATATGCTAGCTTGAAAAATGGGTGTCTGATTATTTCTGGCTGGGTACTCTGCTGACATAATCTAATGTTTTGCTTTCATTGTAAAGCCTTTTTGAAATCGGACAGTGTGGTTAGATTAACGAGAGTCTTGTCTTTAAATAGCTGTAAAATAGTCATATGTTTGAGAAATTGAAGTAATAGCATTTCAAACGTTTTAAAAATCGCCCCACAGGATTACACTGGCTGTTACGTAGGTGGGACGAATTCGTCCCGCCGGTCCCATAGAGGTTAACCTAGTAGGTTGCAGGTTTACTTCAGAGCATTCGTTGCTATGGTTTCTGATCGGGCTCTCTTTCAAGCTTTCTTTCTGGAGCTGGAGTTTGTACAAGTTCCTGGTTGACAGATCTTGCTGAATCACTAATCCGGCTTTCAGGAATACGGCTCTGGCACAGGATTCACCAGGCTGGGGAGACCCACTGGAGGCCTGGTCCGAGGAGGAGGCACAGGATAGACCAGGCTGGGGAGACCCACTGGAGGCCTGGTCCGAGGAGGAGGCACAGGATAGACCAGGCTGGGAAGACCCACTGGAGGCCTGGTCCGAGGAGGAGGCACAGGATAGACCAGGCTGGGAAGACCCACTGGAGGCCTGGTCCGAGGAGGAGGCACAGGATAGACCAGGCTGGGGAGACCCACTGGAGGCCTGGTCTGAGGAGGAGGCACAGGATAGACCAGGCTGGGGAGACCCACTGGCGGCCTGGTACGAGGAGGAGGCACAGGATAGACCAGGCTGTGGGGGAGCACTGGAGTTCTGGTGCGTAGGCTTGACACCCCTACTCCAGGCTGAATGCCCACTCTAGCCCGGCACGGGCGGAGCGCAGGCATAGGACGAACTGAGCCCTCCCAGCGCCCCGGAGACACAGTGCGCAGAGCCGGCGCAGGATAGCTTGGACTGAAACGGCACACTGGAGACCAGACACGCTGAGCTGGCACAATCCGCCCTGGCTCGATGCACACTCTCGCATGGCACTTGCGAGGGGCTGGCATGTAGCGCTCCGGGCTATGAGCGCGTACTGGAGACACCGTGCGCTTCACCGCATAACATGGTGCCTGACCAGTACTACGCTGCTCCCGATAAGCACGGGAAGTTGGCCGAGAATTCCATCCTGGCTCTGCCACACTCCCCGTGTGCCCCCCCAAAACATTTTTTGGGGCTGCCTCTCATGCCTGTTGCGCTCCCTTGCCTCATACCACCGCCTCTCAGCTTTCGCTGCCTCCAGCTCCTCTTTCGTTCGGCGATATTCCCCAGCTTGTCTCCATGGTCCCTTTCCGTCCAGTATTTCCGCCCACGTCCACGAATCCTGAAACCTCTACTCCTTCTTCTCACGCTGCTTGGTCCGTTTATGGTGGGTGAATCTATAACGGCCGTCGTCAAAATGAGACCAAGGTGCAGCGGAGGATGTGTTCATCTTGAAAGATTTTAGTGGACCGAATGAACACTTACAAAATAAACCAAAAACGACCAGCAACAGTTCTGTTAGGTTACAAAACTAAACAGAAAACATTCACCCACAAAACCCAAAGGAAAAACAGGCTGCCTAAGTATGACTCCCAATCAGCAACAACCATGTACAGCTGTTCCTGATTGGGAGCCATACCCGGCCAAAACAAAGCAATCCCAGACATAGAAAAACCAACATAGAATGCCCACCCAAATCACACCCTGACCAAACCTAAATAGAGACATAAAAAGGATCTCTCAGGTCAGGGCGTGACAACAAGGCTTATTTTCATTTGTTTTGTTCCATTGTCTTCAGACAGAAACATGTTAATCTGTGGTTAGTCTGGGGGTTCATCTGAATCATCTTCAATCTCTTAAAGCATACCCACCATGACCCCTCCACTGGAGCCTCTATCTGGGATCCAATAATAATAATAATAATAACTTACATAACGTTGTACATACTTAGGCCTCTATTCAATCCGTATCACGGAAGTTCAGCGTTAGTGTGATTACAATTTAAAGGCAATGTTCCCACGTTAGCAGAGACTACATTCACAGTAAACGCTGCATATGTCGGTCCATCAGAAATGACCTTTAAATTTAAAGCTTCAGTGATACAGATTGAATAGAGCCCTTACAGCAGGCGGATACCTGGGCCCACGTGGTGCGCGAAGAAAACAGAGGAGGGGTCTTTAAATAGCAGGTATGATGGATGATGGTAGGGGGACAGAATGGATGTAATAGCCACTCACTTATTAGAGAATTCTTCTAAAGAAATCATGTAATATAATGTCGTAATCATCAGGCCTTCATCAGACCCCCATGTCTTTATATGATCGGTGAGCTTTTCATTCATAATATCTTCAGCAAAAACAGCTTCATCCCCTAAACTACCAGCAGATAAAAACAGATAAACAGTTTATATGGAGATAAAGTATATTCGTGTTTCCAAATTGACTTTGGGTACAGCCACACAGAGGCCCCATTCCAAATCGACCCCTAAACCCTACGACCCTATATGCACTTGTGGAGATTTGAGAGGATCTTATTGGTATAACACTGATTGAAGTGGATTTAACAAGTGACATCAATAAGGGATCATAGCTTTCACCTGGATTCATCTGGTCAGTCTTCCTAATGTTTGTACACTCAGTGTACACACTCATTCACACACGCTACATTGACCCCCCCCCCCCCCCCCCCCCCCCCCCACACACACAGACACACACATAATACACACACACACAGTTTTACACTAATTATATCCTGCTGGTACTCTGTTCTTTATTTTACTCTTATTATTATCTATCCTGATGCTTAGTCACTTTACCCTGCCTTCATGTACATATCTACATCAACTACCTTGTACTTCTGCACATTGATCTGGTGCTGGTACTCCCTGTATATATCTGCACATTGATCTGGTGCTGGTACTCCCTGTATATAGCTCCATCCTTGTGTATTTTATTCCTCTTCTGTTACTATTTATTATTTTTTAACTGCATCGTTGAGAAGAGATCGTAAGCAAGCCTATCACAGTGAAGTCTACACCAGTTGTATTTGCCGCATGTGACAATTACATTTGATTGGATTTGACTCAAACTGGAGCAAGAGAGAGAGACACCATAAACTGAAACTGGTCATGGCTAGAAAGGGTACAGCTTTTGTCAAATTCATCTAAAAAGTATATTTCTTTGTGTGTATTTTAGCTAACCCTAACCCTTTTCCTAACCTTAACCCAATTCTCTTAACCTGCTACATTAATTATCCTAACCTGCAGAGTAAGTTCTCCTAATCTACTATGAAATCTGACTAAAGCGGTAGCCTTTCTAAACAAAACCATTCACACCTTGTTCACCATGTTTCAGGTAACTGTCCTTCACAGCTGGCTGCAGGTAACCAGATGAAAGTAAGCAACAGAGACCTAGCTCCGCCCACCACCAGTCAGCTGATGTCTTGGTGTGGACCAGCAGCCCGTCTCTAGCACTGAAACTCAGCCGAGGATAGAGACAGTCATACAGTTTATACACATCTGGGATATTGATGATTATAGTATGACATGCCTTCTAAAGCACTACAAGTGTTTGATATGGTCCATTAAAGCCACACCCTCAACGAGTGAGGGGGTTTTAAAAAGAGCAAATGCATCCAATTACATTTTCACATTCTTTATGATACATCTGTAGTTCTCAAGAAAATACTTTCAATGAGAGTAACATAAAAATGTGTATTCTTTGTTTTGTTATTATATGGGGGGGAAGGTTAATTAGGACATAGGCAAACAGACTATCCAGGTTACACTTCCACACTCCATTCCCCCAGGGGGCAGCAGAAACCTTGTCGAGATGCTAAGCCTGGATGATAAGCAAATCAGCTGCTGCCAATGAGGGTGAATCGTCAGTCAGTCACAGCTTGGAAGCTGTGAGGCTGATGGGTTGTTTGGTGACCATGAGGTCATTCATTTGGTTTTGATCTTGAGTTTATTTATGCTTTTTTGTAGTTTCATTGTTTATATATATTTATTTTGGTCATCTTTGAAGAACTAATATTCCGCTTGATCTGGCCGACAAGATGTCAAGAGACAGAGCTGGTCCTGGACCTAAGGTAAGATTGCTGTCTCCCTGGGCACATGTGTATCCAACAGTCCTCAAATACTGATTTCTCACATAAATGCACATATTCATTCAGATTACAGACCATGTAACTAGGCCTAGGACCCCTAGACAACCAAGTGCAACAATATCCGTAGGCTAGTTATAGGTTTCGTAACAGTTTTGTATTTTGTGGCAGGATCAATGGCAGAAGAGGAAGCAAGACATCCCACTTCCTCTTTTTCCTGGTTCATATACGGTCAATGAACTAAGTAGACCAGACCCAGCTGCTATTGCATTGGTGCTTACAGGAGAGCCACCCCTTAAGCTGACTAAAACTGTGACAATTTCTTTCAATGGTAAACAACTCTCTACACTACTTGATAAAATCAATCAGAAAGTTTGGTCGCTACCGCAGCTCGTGAAGTCAGTCAAGCTAATAAACTCCTCGGGTGGAGTTGTCATCTTTATCCTCCTGATGTATCCTGATAGATTCATAAACTTTCTAACAATCAAAACTGTTGGCTGTTTCCACACTATTATTGGTTTGCTTAAGGGTCATGTGGCTCAGTTGGTAGCGCATGGTGCTTGCAACGCCAGGATTGTGGCACCAGTATGAAAAATGTATGCATTCACTACTGTAAGTCGCACTGGATAAGTGTCGATTAACTACATAAATGTACAGTTAGCAAGTCTCCTGCAGAGATCTAACGGTAACAAAAAGTGGTATGAAATTTTTATTTACTATAGCCTACTCGCCGAACAGCCAGCTGTGGTTATTTCCGGTTTCTCATCTCTCATGGGTAATGTAGTTCTCTATTTGGCTGCGTTCAAGTGCTCATTGGAAAGTTATTTCCTCTCACTCTAACGGCAATGAAAAGGGACAAAACTTTTTATTCAAATGTATTTGTAGATTAAAAAAAAATAATAATCACTTGCAATGTGACTGCAAACATGATCCAAAATACTGTACAACAACAAATATTCTCAAGCAAGTATTTAGCTGGAACTGTCTAGGAGTGGTCTGAGTGGGGAGCGGAAAACTAAACTAGCTGTTATTGGAAAATAGGTTTGGAACTTTCTTATTGGTCTATTAACTCATTTGCAGCATGGAGATGTCAACAGGCAGGCCAAAACTCCATCCCACCTAAACAGGATAACATTTCAGGTGGTCTTTTTAAACAGATCTTATACTAAAAGGACATTGGAATAATATTGTGAAAATTATGGTAAACTCGGTGTAAATATATATAAAACACAGGGAAATCAAATTTGACTGCACTGAGCCTTTAACAGGGTCTTGAATCAGCATGACACTGGCTGAACTAGAAAGGCCAACAGTTTTGGAGTCATGGCTAGATTCAACCATATCGTGGAAGATCTGCGTTATAATGCAATTTAAATTTCCGATTGAGCCACATTTACTGTGAATGCAGTCTCCGCAAATGCAGGAACATTGCCTTTAAATGTCAATCGCGCTATTGCACTGATCTTCCATAATACAGATTTCATCTAGGCCATACTCTTCCAAAGGCACAGTGGCTGAGAAATGGGACTTATGTCTTGCTGGATGCAGGCCTCAGGCCTTATTGATAACAGATGCATGAAGTTACTTTGACATTATCCTGAGATATCAAACATGAAGCAAGCTCCCCCCACTACACACAAACCCTTCTCACTCACACACCATACAAACCCAGGACTGGGTTTACTGAGCAGTTTTTTGGCATTCCTTTACTTCGAACTACAGTACCCTACAGCATATATTCCCTGTTATACACACAGGGCCTAGATGTGGCAGTATAGCTTCACTGGACTCTAGTGCCTTAAGGCTTGGCTGGTATTCAATCCATAGCGTTGTAGCGCGCTTAACATTTGAAGGTAATTTGAGTTGATTGAGCTGACATCTGCAGCGTATAATGTGAATGCGATCACAGCAAACGCGGAAACATTGCCTGAAAAAGGCACATTATTGTTGACAGCGCACTACAACCAGCCTCTGATTGAATCCCAGCCTAAGCCACAGGAAGGACATTCACTCACTCTTCATCTTCATTGTCCAAATCATTCCACAGCACTTGCGGAAGCAGACTTTGCAGCATTTAACGGTGACCATGACAACAGTGAGAACTATAGTAAGTAGCAGAGCGAACACGTCCAGACTGTGGTACTGGATCCAGTTCAGGTCGTGAGCAGCGGGTCTCAGGTGGTCGGCTCCTCCGTGGCGCATCACGAACTCTGTCCAGAACACGGCTAGGTCCAGCGGCTCAATGGGACGGTCCTTATGCACCGTTGACAGCTTTAGCATCTTCTCCTTGTAACTGAGGAGGAAGGATAGAGAACATGAGGAATGCATCAAGGTTTGCCATCTCCTCAGACAACTCATGGCTGCTAATACTGTACCAGTGAAGGAAGTGGGTTCCTCTAACGAGGAACTCCAACTGTCACCTCCAATAATGGATTGCTGACCATATATTTGTACTGAAACTCAATGTGTGTGGATTTCAAGTTAGGATTTGGTCTCTGTACTGTTTGCACTGCTTCTTGAGTTGACAGTATAAAGACATTTCCATCTAAAAGGACGCATGACCACCAACATGTGAAGTTCATAGGAGCATGTCAAATGAAAGCTATGCGTACATTTTTTTTTATCAAGGCATATATACATTTTTCAACAATTTTCCATCCAAATACTTAGGAATAAGAAAACACTTATTTCTAGTCAAACAGATGGAAAAAGGGTCTTAGACATCAACTACCAGAAAAAGTCTTAAAAGGTACTAGAAATACATCAAAACACAATGTTGAATTAAAGAACCCTGCCAATATCAACACTTATGAGTGGGTTGGGGGGCTAGGGTCAGTCTGTTATATCTGGAGTATTTCTCCTGTCTTATCCGGTGTCCTGTGTGAATTTAAGTATGCTCTCTCTAATTCCCTCTTTCTTTCTCTCTCTCAGAGGACCTGAGCCCTAGGACCATGCCTCAGGACTACCTGGCATGATGACTCCTTGTTGTCCCCAGTCCACCTGGCCGTGCTGCTGCTCCAGTTTCAACTGTTCTGCCTGCGACTATTGAACCCTGACCTGTTCACTGTGATTACTATTATTTGACCATGCTGGTCATTTATGAACATTTGAACATCTTGACCATGTTCTGTTATAATCTCCACCCGGCACAGCCAGAAGATGCCTGGTTCCTCTCTAGGTTTCTTCCTAGGTTTTGGCCTTTCTAGGGAGTTTCTTTCTACACCTGCATTGCTTGCTGTTTGGGGTTTTAGACTGGGTTTCTGTACAGCACTTTGATATCAGCTGATGTAAGAAGGGCTATATAAATAAATTTGATTTGATGATTTCATTTGAGAAATTATTTGTCTTCTGTACGTTTAAGAAACATTGCCTTGTGCCTTAATTCCGTTACCAAAAACCTCATGAGGGAGGATAATGAATTCATAGAAGTAATAAGTAAAGGTAGACTTACCAATTAGTTCGTGTTTTTAGTGGTATCAACTTTTTATGAATAATTAAGTGATTAAAACTCGTAATTCTGTTCCCAAATCGCTAACGGAATTACAGAAAAAAATCTAACGGAATTACTTCAATTGAATTGGCTACCATGCAAAATCATAGTCACAAACCACAGTTGGGTCACCTGCTACTGTCCTCCCTTCCACTGCCATACTGTTATGTTCAGTTCATAGTGTCTCCTGCTACTGTCCTCCCTTTCACTGGTATACTTTGTTCAGCTCATAAATGTTTTCTTTCTGTCGTCTGATGGTTAAAGCAACACTGTGAAAACAGTCTGGACAACCCCGCACTCTCTCTTCTCTCTCTCCAGTTAATGTCTCCTCTCCCGGCTCTTACTGGACTTTGAAAAGTAGTTGAAATTTGGTCAGTCTGCCCTGGCCTGACAAAATCTGAACCAATCATGGACCTCTATGTTTTACAAGTTTGGACATCACAGTAGAGTGTAGAACACACTAGAGGGAGATTTTACCGTAATTCTGTTACCAAACAGTTCTTCCAGTAAATGTGCCTTTGTGAAATTTTCTGTGTAAATTGTTCAAAGTAATCCTTGTGCATAGAGTTGTATGGTTTGTTAACCTTTTAAATCAATGGTTATCGTTTGGCATACATTTTAAAGTAAAAAGTCTGAATCAAAGCGTAATTCCGTTACCATGGAATTACCTTTAACATGATGTCCTTGTAACATTATTACGTCCTAGTATCATGTTAGCATGATGTCTGACCTCTTGTCATTGATGACCTTGTTGAGGGCTTCCACCAGTTTGTCTGAGGTGACGTTGAACACACTGAGCACCTCCCCTACTCCCCTCACTGCCATGCGGTGTACGTTGTCACCCTGGTCACCAAACAATGGCAGCATCACCATGGGAACGCCATTACAGATCCCCTCGTAAATACCGTGGGTTCCTCCGTGGGTGATGAAGGCCTTGACCTTGGGGTGGCCTAGAACCGGACATAGAACATTCACCACGAGGGTGTTAACATCAAAATAAAGGAGAAGATTAAGTATTTATCTTGCAACATAAACAACAGTAGTGTGTTGGGTTCACTGAGAATAGTGCCCTTCTGTAACTTGCCCTAGATGGTTTATTATAAATATATAACACTATAACTGATTAGAGATTAAACCAACCCAGCAAATCATTCTGAGGAAGCCACTTCATCACTCTGACGTTGGCTGGAGCATTTTCAGGCACCACCCCTGTGTACCTCCACACAACCTGAAACAGAGACAACAGTTTATTTAGCATACCATGCTAATACACTACCAAGCAATGCAAACAGATGTGGAATTAACCCCATAACAGGTGTCTTTTTGGATCAATAATTTATCAAGAATACCAATAGGCGTGATCAGATCCTCTGCCCTATTACGGCATATAATGCACAGTCATATGCAAATCCATAAAACTGTCAATAAAACCTTAACATGACTACTTGCAATGTTATTATTTTCGTCACAATCCATCAATGGCTGAATTGTGTTCTTTTTCTTTGTACATGCACCAAGCTTCCAATGGCGGGACCCAAGCAACAGGCTAAATGAAAAAGACCCAAATAAAGCGTATGTAAAAAAAAGTGTCCTCGGGTTTTCACCTGCCAAATCAGTTGTTATACTCAGACAAAATTTTAACAGTTTTAGAAACTTTAGAGTTTTCTATCCAACACTACCACACATATGCATATCCTAGCTTCTGGGCCTGCGTAGCAGGTAGTTTACTTTGGGCACCTCAGTCATCCAAACATCCGAATACTGCCCCCATATCCCTAACAAGTTAAAGGTTTTGTAAGTTGTAACAGGCCTCATTCAGCAGTCTAGAGATTAACCTAGAGACACCAAAACAATGTTTAGAGAAGCTTGGAGATTATACCACATGTAAGGGACAAAGAGCTGATTTACCTAACTCTGTACAGACCAAAGGAATTTCCAGAGTTAGCAATCCCTGACACGGTGTATGATAACTCTGACTCGTACGTCTAATGGTTATTGTAGATGTTAGCTACAGAGGGAGTTTACAGTATAAAAGGCAAAGAGAGCAACAAATTGACCTACGTGAACTCAAAACGGAGCCCCCTACTTTATAATAGAGAATGCAGGGATGTGTACTGAACCTGTACCCATTATAAAACAAAATGATCTATGGTCAAATGCATCTAAACGTTTTAATGATAGCAGCTGCATTCATATAGATTTTATCAACATAGTCTAGAACCAGTAAGAACATAGATTGAATGATCTGCTTTGTACTATTAAAATAGCAAGGGGCCTGACCTATTTCTATAGAAGAAACCCCTTTTTATATTCGGCATCTTAATTAACTAACACATCAATATGTTTTTTGAAAGTCAGCTTAACGTCTATACTAATACAACTTCAATCATTAGAAAAATTGTTGTACACTCTAGAAAACATATACTTAGTTTTACACGTATTCAATAATAATTTAAGGTCAATAAAGATTTTATGCAAATAATGAAAGCATAATGTACTTCAGATAGAGCATGATCAGCAGGGTGGACGATAGAGTACACAACTGTATCGTTGGCATGCAGGTGCAGGTAAAACTTTATTATTATTATTATTATATTTATATATTTCTGATAAAACAATATTATTAATGTATACAATATAGTTGTTTATTAGACATTCTAACATAACAGAATATCGAGATACTAAAAAAATGTATATGCAACACTTGAACAATTGTGGTCCCCCTTGCTTTATAGGTATGCTCTGCTAGTCCTAAATCCAGACATAATCCATACATATGTGATTGTTATAAAGGGTCTACGTTGTGGGGGAACAAATATATGTGTTCCTGGCAGGGTGAGCTTTCAGAAATGGAGTCAAAATAAATATGCTAGAAGCGATAGAAACAAGGATATTTTTCCCAGAAACTAATAGTGTATATCATTGGTAACTCACGTTATCATGGTTCAATGATTGGATGTTCTATTCTGTGGACTGAGAATAAAAATACTTTGCACAACACACACATTTAGATTATTTTAGAGTTGTAAAACTACATGTAATTTACCAAAGTTAGTGTAATTGTCTGTAGTTCTTGAAATGAGAGAAAATAAAAGGACATCTAGAGAAAATATTGTAATTTATACATGAAAACTTTTTAAAAAATCAATATATTTATATGTTAAGCTGTTTTCTAGTGACATTTTTTTGGATACATCCATAACAATGAGCTAACGAGGCACGATTTCACCTGGCATAGAAAATGTGCTCACTCGTCAGGACTCTGTTGTTCAGAGGAGCTAGCCAACAACACAACAAACACAATCACTTCAAACTGAAGCTGGAAAGACTGCAAACTAGGTGCACTTTGTTTTACATTTTTTCAATTTACGTTTCTTTGTATATATCCATAAAAATGATGCCAGCTGATTCATGATTTCGACTGGCTGAGAAACGCTGCCAAAAAAAAAAGGAGAGCCACACACTCCAGGAGCTCAGATGCAAAAATGTTGTTTCGACAGATAAGCTGTCTTCATCAGGGTATAATGACAAACACTGCAGGGTGACTCGCTTATATATATATATATATATATATAGATAGATAGATAGTCAAGACACACACAGTTGTCTGTAATCATGGCCGGGTGTGGCCTGATATCATTGGTTAATTCTCATATTAAAATAGCATACAAAAAACAAATGGATAGTGTACGATCATAGATACAATTTGGCTACAGAAGCCTACAAACATTTACAATAGCAAAATCACATTTACAATAGCAAAATCACAAGAACGGCTTCAGATCAAAGTCTACGTTAAGACCGAAGGGAGCAAGGGTCTTTAAATTAAAGATCCAAGCAGCCTCTAATTTTAACAATAAATTATCAAGGTCACCCCCTCTCCTAGGGAGGGTGACATGTTCGATGCCAATATAACGTAGAGGCAAAATTGAGTGGTTTGCTTCCAAAAAGTTTGCCGCAACTGGGTAAGTCGAGTTTTTGCACCTAATGGTGCTGCGATGCTCTGAGATACGTACTTTTAATTCACGCTTTGTTTTACCCACATAATTTTTACCACAAGGACAAGTTATAAGATAAATAACTGTCTTAGTGTATTATTAATATTATTTAAATTACATAGTTATGTTTCAGTGATATATTGGGGGGGACGGGGGGGGACACGACCCCACCATCCTGGGAAAAATATGATTTGTCCCCCCCAATATATCACTGAAACATAACTATGTAATTTAAATAATATTAATAATACGCAATGAAAGCACTTGTGCTGATTATAGACACTTAATAGCGCGTTTTTAAGTTTCAAAAGATTGCGACCCCCCCGCCCTTTGCCTCACAATGGTTTGATCCACTGCCAGTTCCTTAGTTTGCACGTAACTGCCGTGAGGTTCATCCAGTCAATCGCGCACACACACACTAGCTGAATATGCAGAGCTAGCGCGCAAATATTAACTATTAAGCTAGCTAGCACCTATTCCATTTATGTGGCCTCGTCAAAGGTGGAATCTTTGCTATCGTCAATGTATTCCAAGATCAGCATGCAGATGATGTAAGTTAGTGCTTCAAAGTTCCTGTGATAAGGTTAGCGATAAACTGAAGTCCAAACTGAACAGAACTACACTCTCTTCTACCATTGTCTTAAATATATTTAATGGTCTCGTTGCAAAAGCTAAATTGTCGCAAGGGAACTTTTATTTATTTTATTTCACCCGGGTAGCAAAGATTATAGCAAACACCATTGAAACTGAATTGGTGCTCGCTAGCTTTGCAAATTCAGCTATTGTTGGAAGCCAGCCAATATGAAACAAACTATTAAAATTACAAAAGGTTGCAGCATATGTTGTGTAAATGGTGAACTCATACAGCTGTCAACTCGTCATTTTAATCCGTTTCACATTTGCTAGCTACCTTTTAGATCGAAGCCCAAATAGAATGATTGAAGATGATATAGAAGCCCATCTCCTGCTGTAAATAACCTACACATTGTGTGTGTGTGTAAACCAGCCAGGTAGAAAAATGGCAGAAAAATAAAAGACGGACATCAGAGTATTTTTCAATACACCAAAACGCATAGTAAGAACCCTAGTAGCCTAATATCTCAAAGACTAGTTGATAAAATGTTCATAAGAAAGAAATGAAATTCTAATGGAAATGTTTCACAATGATGTCATTAGGCAGAGCAGGCAACAGATGGCACACAGACAGCAGAGTTGGGGACAGATATGCAGGGACAGACTGGCAGAGACAGGGAGTCTCAGGTAAGTTTGTTGAGTCTGTTTCGTAACATTATGAAAGGTTCTCAATTTTTTTGACTTGTAAAATAGGAACATAATTGGAAAATGCCATGGATACCCCCACTCTCAACTTTAACAAATCTTAGTTCAGTCACCAGTTTAAGGCAATGGTATTGCTGTTGTGATTAGTTGTGTAGTTTTGGGTACCGGTAGTTAGGAGTACAGCAAACACCTTATTTCTTTGGTTCCTCAATATACATTTACCATATTACAATGTAGGCTATGTGTTACAGCACTACTTTTGGTGTCCCCCTCAGGAATTGTTCTTGAGAAAATGTCATGTAATTGTCCCCTCCAAAGTTGATATCAGATTTTCGCCCCTGCATGTGATAACACCTTTGATTGGGATCCGTTTCCCTGTTTGGGGGTGTTTGAAAGATCTACATTTATAAGTGCCATTGTATTGAGCGCAGCCATTACACTTGTAGTTTCCATCCAGTAGGGGCGCAAATACACGTTGTGCAGGGATGTCTTGGGGTGGTAAATCAGAGTTTACCAGTTTATCTCTGAGATTTCTGCCCCGCGAGAATACGACCAAGGGAAGGTTCGAAAACACATTACCAATACTATCATCGGATCTTGAATGTGCCAATGTTTGAACGATTCCCTTAATTTGTTCAGAGCACTTTGAATAGCGGGTAGTTAGAACGCAAGGATGCTTCTTTTTGCTGGACTGACCTTAAAAGGTCATGTCTCGTTTTGTTTAGAATTTTCTCAATGGCAGTATTAATCTGACCATATTTGTAACCCCTCTCCTTGAATTTTATTTGCGTCTCAGCCATATTTCTGTCAATCTGTTTTTTACAAATTCTTTGGATTCGACAGAATTGGCTGTAGGGCAAACTGTTTTTCAAGGGATGTTGGTGACAGCTATCAGCCCTCAACAAACTGTTACAATCAGTAGGTTTCCTGTAAAGATCAGTGTATAGAATATTATCTTCACACAAGATCAGAAGATCAAGAAAACTGATTTGACATGTATCAGAGTGCATAAGTACATCTCAGATGCTCAGAACAGGAGTTAAGAAAAGCATGGAACGCCTGGAGCTGTTTTGCATCACCCCTCCATAAAACAAAAATATCATCAATATACCGTTTCCAAATAATGATGTTAGGCAAGAAAACAGTTTTGAGGATTGAAAATAGACTGTTTCTCCATGTAACCCACATTCAAATTAGCAAAGTTAGGAGCCATGGGGGATCCCATAACAGTGCCCTTCGTCTGAATAAAGAAATAATTTAGAAACATGAAGTAGTTGTGTGTGAGTACTAATTCAGCCAATGTTATAATGCAGGCACTGGAAGGTAGTTCTTTAGGGTCACGTTACCTGCCTATCTCATCCCGACAATTTCATTACTATGGGACTATAAGGGCACAGGGCAAGACCCAGATGCAGACATGGGAGGCAGATGGTTCGAGTCGCTGATATTTATTATAATCCAAAAGGAAGGCAAGAGAAGGGTCATGGACAGGCAAATGATCATAACAAGGTCAGAGTCCAGGAGGTACATGGTGACAGGGAGGACTTGCAAAAACAGAGAAGGGGAAAAACAGGAGCACGGAAAAACACGCTGGTTGACTTGAACTGGCAACAGACAAAAAGGGAACACAGGAATAAATACCCAGGGACTAATGAGGAAAACAGGTGACACCTGGGGGTGGGGGGAGACAATAACAGAAACAGTGTGTCTTATACGCTTTCTTCCCAAACTGCCATTAACACAATTCCTTAACAAAGATGGAGCATATTGAGCCTTCCTTATTTTGCAAGGCTTGATCATCTGTAATCAGAATACTAATAGCTTTTACTATGAATGAGTTACAAATGTATTAGGAATGGTGGCATTTTTCTAGAGTTCTATGGAATGTTCTGTGATCAGACACTTTTGTATCTGGATAGTATATTAAACACACAGTACCAGTCAAAGGTTTGGACACATACTCATTCAAGGGTCTTTCTTAATTTTTACTATTTTCTACATTATAAAATAATAGTGAAGACATCAAAACTATGAAATAACACATGGAATCATGTAGTAACCAAAAAAGTGTTAAACAAATGAAAATAATATTTTGGATTCTTCAAAGTAGCCAACCTTTGCCTTGATGACAGATTTTCACACTCTTGGCATTCTCTCAACCAGCTTCACCTGGAATGCTTTTCCAACAGTCTTGAAGGAGTTCCCACATATGCTGGGTACTTGTTGGCTGCTTGTTCTTCGCTCTGCAGTCCAACTCATCCCAAACCATCTCAATTGGGTTGAGGTCGAGTGATTGTGGAGGCCAGCTCATCTGATGCAGCATTCCATCACTCTCCTTCTTGGTCAAATAGCCCTTACACAGCCTGGAGGTGTGATGGGTCATTGTCCTGTTGAAAAACAAATGATAGTCTCACTAAGCGAAAACCAGATGCGATGGCGTATCACTGCAGAATGCTATGGTAGCCATGCTGGTTAAGTGTGCCTTGAATTCTAAATAAATCACTGACCATGTCACCAGCAAAGCACCATCACACCATCTCCATGCTTCACGGTGGGAAGCACATATGCGGAGATCAGCTACTCTGCAAGACCCGGCAGCTGGAACCAAAAATCTAAAATTTGGACTCATCAGACCAAAGGACAGATTTCCACCCATCTACTGTCCATTGCTCGTGTGTCTTGGCCCAAGCAAGTGTCGTCTTATTGGTGTCGTTTAGTAGTGATTTCTTTGCAGCAATTTGACCATGAAGGCCTGATTCACACAGTCTCCAATGAACAGTTGATTTTGAGATGTCTGCAACTTGAACTTTGAAGCATTTATTTGGACTGCAATCTGAGGTGCAGTTAACTCTGCAGCAGAGGTAACTCTGGGTCTTCCTTTCCTGTGGCAGTCCTCACGAGAGCCAGTTTCATCATAGCGCTTGAAGAAACACTGAAAGTTCTTGACATTTTCTGGATTGACTGACCTTCATATCATAAAGTAATGATGGACTTTCGTTTCCCTTTGCTTATTTGAGCTGTTCTTGCCATAATATGGACTTGGTCTTTTAACAAATAGGGCTATCTTCTGTATACCCTCCTACCTTGCCAAAACACAACTGATTGGCTCAAATTACCTTTACAAGGCACGCCTGCTAATTGAAATGCATTCCAGGTCACTACCTCATGAAGCTGGTTGAGAGAAAGCTTTGCACACTCTTGGCAATCATCAAGGCAAAGGGTGGCTACTTTGAAGAATCTCAAAAACAAATCAAACTATATTTTATAACGCTTTTTTTTGTTTACTGTGTTATTTCATAGTGTTGATGTTTTCACTGTTATTCTACAATGTAGAAAATTGTTAAAAAAGAAAGAAAGAAAAACCCTGGAATGAGTAGGTGTCCAAACTTTTGACTGGTAATGTAAGTGCTTTACTATATTTGGACCCTAAAAAGAATGGGGATCCCTAATAAATATAAAGGGCACCTATTGGTAGATAGGTCAAAATAAAAAAAAGACAGTGAATATCTCTTTGAACATGGTGAAGTTATTAATTGCACTTTGGATGGTGTATCAATACACCCAGTCACTACAAAGATACAGGCGTCCTTGCTAACTCGGTTGCCAGAGAGGAAGGAAACCGCTCAGATTTCACCATGAGGCCAATGGTGACTTTAAAACAGTTGCAGAGTTTAATGGCTGTGATAGGAGAAAACTGAGGATGGATCAACAACATTGTAGTTACTCCACAAAACTAGCCAAATTGACAGAGTGAAAAGAACAAAGTCTGTGCAGAATAAAAATGTTCCAAAACATGCATCCTGTTTGCATCAAGGCACTAAAGTAATACTGCAAAACATGTGGCAAAGCAATTACATTTTTGTCCTGATTACAAAGTGTTATGTTTGGGGAAAATACAATGCAATGCTTAGTACCACTCTCCATATTTTCAAGCATACTGTTGGCTGCATCATGTTATGGGTATGCTTGTGTTGGAATCGGCTAAACCTTGATAATTGAGATAGGAAATGAAAGAGACTGGGTTATGTCAGAAGTTAATGGTTCTCTGAAGAAAAACAATGGACATCTATGGATTAGATAAAGGAATGTGTTGAGGTCAGGAGGTGAGGACAGATTCTCTTAAGGCAGTAATAAAGGTTTGTCATTCTGTTACCCTCTTTATTAGCTTCCTGTGGAGCCATAAACTGTAAGGATTGGAGGGGGAGTGTTTTAAGTAGGATGTATATAACTGTGAAGAAATAAATGTTTTGCTGTCTGATTACAGCTGTACAGAACCTTTAGGAATAATTAAACTTGGTTAAAGCTTCTCTAGTGTCCATGAGTTATTTACTCTGAAAAATAAGAACCTAACACTTGTAATCATTAAGGACTGGGGAGTTTTTCAGGTTAAAAAATAAACGGAATGGAATTTAAGCACAGGCAAAAACCTGGTTGTTTGCTTTCCACCAGACACTAGGAGATGAATTCACCTTTCAGCAGGACAATAACCGAAAACAAAAGGCCAATTCTACACTAGTTGCTTACCAAGAAGGCAGTGAATGTCATCCACATGTATTGATCACATTTTTACAAATACTGTAGAAATTTGTTTAAAAGCTGTATCTGTACCCATTGGATGCAGTGGCAACATCCAGGAAAGCCAAAGTTTAAAACAATTATTTTAATAAAGGGCCTAAAATAGTGTAAGATATCATACAAAAGATTTAGCTGTGACTTATGTGGATGTTAAAAATATTTGTTGGTCTGATGTGATTTAATAAGGAGCATCCAGATGCTGCACTTGATGAATTAATGAAATTGTTTCTTCAATTATTGATAAACATGCACCTGTTAAGAAACTGACTGGTAGAACTCTTAAGGCTCCATAGATTGAGGAATTGAAGAACTGTATGGTTGAAAGAGATGGGGCAAAAGGAGTGGCTAATCTGACTGGCTGATTTACTGCAGATTGAGGAATTATGTGACTAAACTCAACAAAAAGAATAAAGTATATTATGAAGTCAAGATCAATGATATAAAGAATGATGTAAAAATGTATTAGAGTACTTTAAATGAAATGATGGGCAGAAAGACATTCAACTCCATCTTTCATCGAATCAGATGGCTTATTCATCACAAAATCATTTTGATGTTGTCAATTCTTTTAATGATTACTTCATTGGCAGAGTGGGCAAACTTAGGCAGGACATACCAACAATAAGCCATCGTACTCATGTATCATTTTATTTTTTTAAATCATTGCAAGTTTGAATTTTGTAAACTTCGTGTGGGAGGTGGAAAAATTGTTAACGATCAATAATGAGAAAACTCCTGGCATTGACAGCTTCGATGGAAAGCTACTGAGGATGGTAGCTGACTCTATAGCTACTCTTATGTCTTATCTTAATCTTTAAGCCTAGAAGAAATTCTTTGACCTTAGGCCTGGAGGGAAGCCAAAGTCATTCCGCTACCCAAGAGTGGTAAAGCGGCCTTTACTGGTTCTAACAGCAGACCTATCAGCTTGCTGCTAGCTCCTAGCAAATTATTTGACCAAATATACTGCTCAAAAAAATAAAGGGAACACTTAAACAACACATCCTAGATTTGAATGAAAGAAATAATCTTATTAAATACTTTTTTCTTTACATAGTTGAATGTGCTGATAACAAAATCACACAAAAATAATCAATGGAAATCCAATTGAAATCCAATCAACCCATGGAGGTCTGGATTTGGAGTCACACTCAAAATTAAAGTGGAAAACCACACTACAGGCTGATCCAACTTTGATGTAATGTCCTTAAAACAAGTCAAAATGAGGCTCAGTAGTGTGTGTGGCCTCCACGTGCCTGTATGACCTCCCTACAACGCCTGGGCATGCTCCTGATGAGGTGGCGGATAGTCTCCTAAGGGATCTCCTCCCAGACCTGGACTAAAGCATCCGCCAACTCCAGGACAGTCTGTGGTGCAACGTGGCGTTGGTGGATGGAGCGAGACATGATGTCCCAGATGTGCTCAATTGGATTCAGGTCTGGGGAATGGGCGGGCCAGTCCACAGCATCAATGCCTTCCTCTTGCAGGAACTGCTGACACACTCCAGCCACATGAGGTCTAGCATTGTCTTGCATTAGGAGGAACCCAGGGCCAACCGCACCAGCATATGGTTTCACAAGGGGTCTGAGGATCTCATCTCGGTACCTAACGGCAGTCAGGCTACTTCTGGCGAGCACATGGAGGGCTGTGCGGCCCCCCAAAGAAATGCCACCCCACACCATGACTGACCCACCGCCAAACCGGTCATGCTGGAGGATGTTGCAGGCAGCAGAACATTCTCCACGGCGTCTCCAGACTCTGTCACGTCTGTCACGTGCTCAGTGTGAACCTGCTTTCATCTGTGAAGAGCACAGGGCGCCAGTGGCGAATTTGCCAATCTTGGTGTTCTCTGGCAAATGCCAAACGTCCTGCACGGTGTTGGGCTGTAAGCACAACCCCCATCTGTGGACGTCGGGCCCTCATACCACCCTCATGGAGTCTGTTTCTGATCATTTGAGCAGACACATGCACATTGTGGCCTGCTGGAGGTCATTTTGCAGGGCTCTGGCAGTGCTTCTCCTGCTCCTCCTTGCACAAAGGCGGAGGTAGCGGTCCTGCTGCTGGGTTGTTGCCCTCCTACGGCCTCCTCCACATCTCCTGATGTACTGGCCTGTCTCCTGGTAGCGCCTCCATGCTCTGGACACTACGCTGACAGACACAGCAAACCTTCTTGCCACAGCTCGCATTGATGTGCCATCCTGGATGAGCTGCACTACCTGAGCCACTTGTGTGGGTTGTAGACTCCATCTCATGCTACCACTAGAGTGAAAGCACCGCCAGCATTCAAAAGTGACCAAAACATCAGCCAGGAAGCATAGGAACTGAGAAGTAGTCTGTGGTCCCCACCTGCAGAACCACTCCTTTATTGGGGGTGTCTTGCTAATTGCCTATAATTTCCACCTGTTGTCTATTCCATTTGCACAACAGCATGTGAAATTTATTGTCAATCAGTGTTGCTTCCTAAGTGGACAGTTTGAATTCACAGAAGTGTGATTGACTTGGAGTTACATTATGTTGTTTAAGTGTTCCCTTTATTTTTTTAAGCAGTGTACAATGCTACTTCTCTGTAAATAAATTAACAACAGACTTTCAGCATGCTTATAGAGAAGGGCACTCAACATGTACTGCACTGACACAAATTACTGATTGGTTGAAATAAATTGTGGGAGCTGTACTGTTAGCTCTCTAGGCCCTCTAATCTTTTCTATTTTTACCAATGACCTGCCACTGGCATTAACTTCTTTGGGAACGGGGGGCAGTATTGAGTAGCTTGGATGAATAAGGTGCCCAGAGTAAACTGCCTGCTACTCAGGCCCAGAAGCTAGAATATGCATATAATTAGTAGATTTGGATAGAAGAGACTCTAAAGTTTACAAAACTGATAAAATAATGTCTGAGTATAACAGAACTCATATAGCAGGCAAAAACCTGAGAAAAGTCCAACCAGGAAGTGGGAAATCTGAGGTTTGTAGTTTTTTTAAGTGATTGCCTATCCAATATACTGTGTCTATAGGGTCAGATTGCACTTCCTAAGGCTTCCACTAGATGTCAACAGTCTTTAGAATGTTGTTTCAGGCTTCTACTGTGAAAGGGGAGCGAAAAAGAGCTGTTTGAACCAGGGGTCTGGCTGAAAGCCTTGAGTTGTTCATCGCGCACAGCCGTGAGCGCGAGCTCCGTTCCCTTTCCTTTCTAAAGACAAAGGAATTGTCCGGTTGGAATATTATTGAAGACTTATAATAAAAACATCCTAAAGATTGATTATATACATCGTTTGACATGTTTCTACGAACTATAATGGAACTTTTTGACTTTTCGTCTGGACTTTGAGTGCGCCTTGTGCATTTGGATTACTGGACTAAACGTGCTAACAAAAAGAAGGTATTTGGACATAAAGATGAACTTTATCGAACAAAACGAACATTAATTGTCTAAGATGGAGACCTGGGAGTGCCATCAGATGAAGATCATCAAAGTGATTAATTGTAATGCAATTGCTGACTTTTTTGACACCTCTCCTTGGTTGGAAAATGGCTGTATGGTTTTCTGTGGCTAGGCGCTGACCTAACATAATCGCATGGTGTGCTTTTGCCGTAAAGCCTTTTTGAAATCTAACACAGCGGTTGCATTAAGGAGAAGTTTATCTTTAATCGTATGTTAAACACTTGTATCTTTCATCAATGTTTATGATGAGTATTTCTGTAATTTGATGTGGCTCTGCACTTTTACCGGATGTTTGAGACAATGCATTTCTGAACATAATGCGCCAATTTCAAATGAGGTTTTTGGACATGAAGATTAACTTTATTGAACAAAACACACATTTATTGTCTAACATGGAGTCCTGGGAGTGCCATCCGGTGAAGATCATCAAAGGTTAGTGATTAATTCTAACGCTATTTCTGTCTTTTGTGACACCTCTCCTTCTTTGGAAAATGGCTGTATGGTTTTCTGTGGCTAGGCGCTGACCTAACATAATCGCATGGTGTGCTTTTGCCGTAAAGTCTTTTTGAAATCAGACACTGTGGCTGGATTAACGAGAAGTTTATCCTTAAATGGTGTATAATACTTGTATGTTTGAGGAATTTTAATTATGAGATTTCTGTTGTTTGAATTTGGCGCCCTGCAATTTCACTGGCTGTTGGCGAGGTAGCGTCCCACATATCCCAGAGAGGTTAAACAAAGCATGTGTGTCCATGTATGCTAATGATTCAACCATTTACGCATCAGCAGCCACAACTAATGAAATAAATGAAACCCTTAAAGAGTTGAGTCTGTTTTGGTTGTATTTGGTACAAATCATTCCCGAAGTTCTAGACCTCAGCTGAATCTGGTAATGAATGGTGTGGCTGCTAATCAAGTTGAGACTAAATGACTTGGTGTCATCTTAGATTGTAAACTGTCATGGTGAAAACATATAGATTCAATAGTTGTAAAGATGGGGAGAGGTCTGGCCGTAATAAAGAGATGCTCTGCTTTTTGACACCACACTCCACAAAGCAAGTCCTGCAGGCTCTAGTTTTATCTTATCTTGATTATTGTCAAGTCATATGGTCAAGTACTGTGAAGAAAGACCTAATTAAGCTGCAGCTGGCCCAGAGCAGAGCGGCACATCTTGCTCTTCATTGTAATCAGAGGGCTGATATTAATACTATGTGTGCCAGTCTGTCTTGGCTAAGAGTTGAGGGAAGACTGACTGCGTCACTTGTTTTTTTATAAGAAATGTGTTGGAAATTCCAAATTGTCTGCATAGTCAACTTACACACAGTACTGACAACACTTACCCCACCAGACATGCCACCAGGTGTCTTTTCAGTCCCCAGGTCCAGAACAATTTCAAGGAAACGTACAGTCTTATACAGAGCCATGAGGTCATGGAGCTCCCTTCCATCTTATATAGCGCAAGTGAACAGCAAACCTGGTTTCAAAACACTAATAAAGCAACACCTCACGGCACATTCCTCTCCCCCATGTGACCTACTTGTTGTGTGTTTATACTGACATGTATGTGTAACTGATAAATGCATGCACACACACTAAATGTCAATGTTTTAAATGTATGTCAAGTCTTTTGTCTGTAATGTCTTTCATTATATGTTGGACCCCAGTAAGACTAGCTGTCGCCATGGCGCCGGCTAATGGGGATCCTAATAAAGCAAATAAAATGTTCCTGAGTGGTCGAGTTATATTTTTACTTAAATCTGCTCGGCAAAACTAGCAATGATTTAACAACCAATTTGACAGAGCTTGAAGAATTTTGAAAAGAACAATGGGCAAATATTGAACAATCCAGGTATGCAAAGCTCTTGGAGACTTACCCAAAAAGACCCTGTAATCGCTGCCAAAGGTGATTATGAAATGTATTGACTCAGGGGTGTGAATACTTAGATAAATTAGTTATTTCTGTCTTTAATTTTCAATAAATTAGCTAACATTTCTAAAACTATGGGGTATTTCTAAAACTATGGGTCATTATGGGGTATTGTGTGTAGATGGCTAAGAAAAAATATATTTTGAATTCAGGCTGTAAAACAAAAATGTGGAATAAGTCAAGGGGTATGAATACTTTATGAAGGCGCTACAGATATTCTAAACAAAGTGTTTTGATAACTTTCAAATGTAACAGTTTAATGTACAATAAATCCTCCTAATGCCTCGGGCCTTCTGCTCCTGATATGGTAAAAGGGTTCCCATAACACTGCTGAACAACAAATCCACCAGGTTTTGTAAGTAGCCTGTGAATTTAATTAAAATACCATCACTCAATAAACATACAGCGAGGAAAAATTACTTTCTCTAGTTTGGAAGTAATTATACAAATAAAGTGACTAAGTACAGAATAGATTCAGGCCAGTGATGTTGACGTCGTTCCTATGCAACCAGGCGTGTTACGTTACATTGCTGAATGCTTGCTGACACGTATTTGTAGCATGTTCGCTAAAAAGACTGGTACTCAGGCTAGACAAATACCATCCTTCATTTATTTTTGCCCTAGAAAATACACAATATACTTTTATGAGAACAGGCATGTTGTTTTAGCACTAGTAGCAGACGAAGCCCCCGAATGCTAGCTAACTACCCTTGCCATTGATCATAACTCCGAGTTCCATTACAGTAAAGGCAGAATGCCGCCTGGGCCAGAGTTATCAAGAGAAAGCCCAAATAACCTTCCTGTTCTCAAAAAAGTAGCTAGCTACATAACTTGCAAATCCAGGTAAGTTATATCTTTATCCTAATTTAAATGAATTAGCTAACGTTCGCTAATAGGGAGTTTAACTAGCCAGTTCAAGTTGAAACCTTATCGATAGCAAGCTGACTGTTACATCCCATCAAAGTCAGGTGCAACTATGCACATTTTTCTCTATGACATTACACATAAGGGAGAGGATATGTATTTAGCTAGTTACACCACAGTATCATAGCTAGCTAGCTAGCTACTCACCACACACGTCACAGTCATCTTGTCGTATGTAATCCATTCCTTGCAATATTGTTGAATGTATTAGAAGTTTGCAAGTGTGCATGCGTTCCGGATATGACATGTCCACAACACATGGCAGCTTGGGGCGGACCACACCTTGTTGTCTCTGGGCAATTGGACATCATTGGCAAAAGTGGGCATGTAAGTAATCTATACCCAACCCATCCATACCCGTTGTTACGCACTGACTTCCAAATCTCGTTTTGGACGAGACTCACTTTATGACCAAAATTATCCTCTTTAGACATTGTAATAAATTTTGACACTAGAATGAATGTTTCTGATTCCTATCGATGCCCAATAGGCCATTTATAATCAGGGAAGTTGGTTCTAGGAGGCAGTTCCCCTTTAAATGGTGGAAGCCCTCAATGGAAATGTCTACAACAGAACAAGTTATTTCCATCTAGAGTTATTTTCTCTCTATGATTGACACTTAAGACTGAAACGGCAGTATGTTTTGCCAATATAATTTTAAACATCTAACAACAATTAATTAGATGCATAAGTAATTCAATCAACATTGGACATTTAACAGAAAACAATACATTCGATTTAAAGGTTTTTAAAATCAGGTTAAAATCATGTTTTTTACTATTTTGTTATGCAAATAAAAATATTACAATTAATTTAATAGAAGGTTAATCAAAATGATCACTACTGTGCATGGTTCTTCCTTTATTGCAACTTTTTCGGCATGTTTCAGTAGTGACACATTTAGTGGGGTGGTAAGGAATTCAGGTAAATATTTCAAATATGCAATACAAATTGTGTGAGTAGTATATATGTCTACCTGACGTACTGTATGTTGAAAGATGTGTGCTGAAAGTTTGGGAGACCCCCAATTTACACCACTTCTGTAGAACGACAGTGCACTACTTTTGGCCAGTTCTGGTCAAAAGTCGTGCAGTATGTAGAAAATAGGGTACCATTTGGGATGTATTTGCGGTGTCCTTACCCTCTGAGGGATCCTGCTGAAGGCATCAAAGAACTGCTTGGCTCTCTCCTCTGGCATCTGGGAGACCAAAGAGCCCAGGGTGAAGACCACGAAGCCATCCTCTCCTGACTCATCCACAAACTCCTGCAGGTCCTGAAGAGGCATGGGGGGAATGGTTAGTTAACAAGGACATTTAGTATCTTAGTCATCTAGCAGATGCGCTTATCGAATGACTTAGTTTTTCTTGCCACTGTAGTTGAATGCAATGACTATGAGAACCCTTTGGAATTACCTGGATATCTGCATAAATTAGTCATAACATTTGATGTGATCTTCAGCTTAGTCACAACAATAGACAAACACAATGTGCTTAAACTAATAACACACAAATGATTGTATTTTTATTGTCTATATTGAATACATAATTTAAACATTCACAGTGTAGGTTGGAAAAAGTATGTGAACCCCTAGGCAAATGACTTTTCCAAAAGCTAATTGGAGTCAGGAGTCAGCTAACCTGGAGTCCAATCAATGAGACAATATTGGAAATGTTGGATAGAGCTGCCCTATAAAAAACACTGACAAAATTTGAGTTTGCTATTCACCAGAAGCATTGCCTGACGTGAACCATGCCTCAAACAAAATATCTCAGAAGACCTAAGATTAAGAATTGTTGACTTGCATAAAGCTGGAAAGGGTTACAACAGTATCTCTAAAAGCCTTGATGTTCATCAGTCCACGGTAAGACAAATTGTCTATAAATGGAGAAAGTTCAGCACTGTAGCTACTCTCCCTAGGAGTGGCCGTCCTGCAAAGATGACTGAGCAAAGCTCAGAATGCTCAATGAGGTTAAGAAGATTCGTTGAGTGTCAGCTAAAGACTTACAGAAACCTCTGGAACATGTTAACATCTCTGTTGATGAGTTTACGATACGTAAAACACTAAACAAGAATGGTGTTCATGGGAGGACACCACGGAAGGAGCCACTGCACATCTGAAGTTCGCAAAAGAGCACCTGGATGTTCCACAGCGCTTCTGGCAAAATATTCTGTTGACAGATTAAACTAAAGTTGGGCTGTTTAGAAGGAACACACAACACTATGTGTGGAGAAAAAAGGCACAGCACACCAACATCAACCTCATCCCAACTGTAAAGTATGGTGGAGGGAGCATCATGGTTTGGGGCTGCTTTGCTGCCTCAGGGCCTGGACAGCTTGCTATCATCGACGGAAAAATGAATTCCCAAGTTTATCAAGACATTTTGCAGGAGAATGTAAGGCTATCTGTCCGCCAATTGAAGCTCAACAGAAGTTGGGTGATGCAACAGGACAACAACCCAAAAGACAGAAGTAAATCAACAACAGAATGGCTTGAACAGAAGAAAATACACCTTCTGGAGTGGCCCAGACAGAGTCCTGACCTCAAGCCGATTTTAAAATGCTGTGGCATGACCTCGAGAGCGGTTCACTCCAGACATCCTAAGAATATTGCTGAACTGAAACAGTTTTGTAAAGATGAATGGTCCAAAATTCCTCCTGACCGTTGTGCAGGTCTGATCCGCAACTACAGAAAACATTTGGTTGAGATTATTGCTGCCAAAAGAGGGTCAACTAGTTATTAAATCCAAGGGTTCACATCCTTTTTCCACCGTACACTGTGAATGTTTACATGGTGTGTTCAATAAAGACATGAAAACATGAAATTGTTTATTAGTTTAAGCAGACTGTTTGTCTATTGTTGTGATTTAGATGAAGATCAGATCAAATTTGATGGCCAATTTATGTGGAAGTCCAGGTAATTCCAAAGGTTTCACATACTTTTTCTTGTCACTAAGTTTAGTGGGAAAGTACAACCATATATAGATCCTTTGAAATATCTTCACACTATGCAATGGAATTGTATGTACACAGGCAGAAAATGGACAGCAACTGGTGTGTACTCTTACTCTGAAACTTTCTCTCATAGTAGCCATCAACGTTTCAAATTGGACAAAATAAAACATGTAGGGGACTAAACCATATAGTCGACTGTCATGACGTTGCCCTCTTTGGGTTTTCTATGCACCATCCCCCTACCTCTGTCTCCCCCACCCAGGCTCTGTGAGTGCGGTCGTAAATTCCTAAGAAAATGTCCTGCCTCATGGCCACAGTATAAAGAGAGAGTGGGTTTCATAGAAAGAACCAAGGAGTTCTTCCAGCTCACAGGACTGGAGAACCGAACGACATTTATGTTCTGGATAAGGTATAAAAGATCGGTGAAGATTCCAGCTACGAACTGGTCCATTTGGTACAATTTTGTGAAACTCATGAGAGACAATACGGCCACATTACCATGGCGCTGTTTATATAATAGCCTCAGTTGTGAGACTTACATCTAATGGTTGTATAAAAATGAATGAATAAGGATAAAGCAATTGGGAATATGTTGGGATGCTTGTAAGATGTTAATGTGAGAGAATTGTATTTCTGTTTAAAGTTTCACCAAGTCATCGGCACGCCCCCATGAACAGACGGGACCTGGCGTCATGAGACAGCCTTTTTCTGTTATTCCGAATATAACCCCCACCCAGGGTTCCTATCACCAGACCAGCTTACCTTGATAACGAGAGGGCCAAGGTTTGACCATGCAGTCCTCTTTCTGAACTTTAACCATACCACATGGTTAAACTCTTAGACTATCGATACCGACAGAATAATAACAAGTCTTTGATATTAATTACTAGTCTGCTGCAGCTAGGAATTCGGTGTCATTGAACGCGAAGACCGACAAAACATCTGTCCTATAACAACGTTAATGAATGTCACTTTGAAATATCCATTCTAACCGAGAGAGAGAGAGAGAGCGAGAGAGAGAGAGAGAGAGAACGCGAGGACAAACTCTCCAACAGAACAAACTTTTCAATAAAGATCCCGACGACACACTGAGCGTAAATATATATATATTGATTGCAATTGTTCCCGAATGAGTGAGTGTTCATGTGCAAAGGATTAGCATTTCAATTGTTATAATTATCAACTCTTATCACCCTTTTGTCTAACAAGCCGCCATGCCGGTTTAGCCCACTAGGGCACATTCCTTTATCATTTCTTTGTAACGATATCTACTGTTTGTTATGCATTTCTGTGAATTACTTAGTTAGTAAATAAATGATTTTAAGACCATTGATGTATGGATGACTCATAGTGAAGACTGGGTTCGTGCAGATAACCAACAATTTACAACGTTTGGAATGAGACTGACGAGGTAAACGAATACATCATTAATCAGAAGACTCATAGATCAGATATTATGATATCTGAAAGTTATATTAGGAAAATTATAACTTTATAATCTGAATATTTTCCTTGGTGCCCCGACTTCCTAGTTAATTACAGTTGTGCGATTAATCAGT
Source organism: Salmo trutta (assembly GCF_901001165.1). Classification (NCBI taxonomy): domain Eukaryota; kingdom Metazoa; phylum Chordata; class Actinopteri; order Salmoniformes; family Salmonidae; genus Salmo; species Salmo trutta. Next base: position 39,703,536 of record NC_042971.1, on the reverse strand, counting down.
CTAATCGCGTAATAATAATTACAGAGTTATTTGATAAATATGTCTTCAGTTTTAATGATGCCAAAGACACGACATGACATTGGACAATATGTCTTAACTTCCATACATCAGCGTTACAACAGTAGTTGGTCTAGTAAAACATTGGCTGAAGAAGAGTGAGGTTATGAAAGGAGGCCATGCTTTGAAAGCACACCCTGTAGTCATACAAGATAAAGGCATACTAAACCCTAACCCCCAACCCTACAGAAATATCCCTGCAGAGTAGTTTCCCTTCCTGAAGTTTGTAGGGTTGGAAGAACACAATAGGGCCCCTCAGTTCCTCTGTTAGATTATAATGGCCACAGTCCAGGAGGAAAGAACTGCTGTTCCTGGCTCAGGTTTCACTGGCTGCACAGAGCCAGTGTCCCACATGACACCCCATTCCCTATATAGTGCACTACTTTTGACTAGAGCATATGGACCCAGTCAAAAGTTGTGCACTATATCGGGAAAATTGTGCCATTTGGGATACAACCAGAATGTTTAGAGAAGAGCAAGGAATACTCTCCCAACACTAATGTTGAGCAATACTTCTTTCTACAAAATATGAAGAACCACACCAATGCTTTCCCTGCACATCTGCTTTGTCGTTTTTGCCTTCTCCAAGCTCAATGATTGGGTTAGAAAAACAGATCTCAATTAAACTAGAACTGTTTTCAGAAACTCCATTTGAAAGTGTAATTACGCACCATTTCTATTGGTGCATTGATTCTTTTACGTCTTAAAACATTGTCAGGATAACTTAAGTTTGGCATGATTCCTATAGCACTCTGGCATCCCAAGTGGCGCAGTGGTCTAAGACACTGCACTGCATCTCAGTGCAAGAGGCGTCACTGCAGTACCTGTTTCAAATCCAGGCTGCAACACATCTGGCCATGATTGGGAGTCCTATAGGGTGGTGAATAATTGGCCCAGCATTGTCTGGGTTTAGCTGGGGTAGGCTGTCATTGTAAATAAGAATTTGTTCTTAACTTACTTGCCTAGTTAAATAAAGGTTAAATTAACAAAATACATTATCAATAGGGGAGAGTGGGGTAAGGTGAGCCATTTCTCAGATTCAGCATCACTTTGTCAAGGGAAATATACTATTCTTTCTAACAAATATATCTATGTTGTGTATATCGGGAAATAATCAGAATTAATGTAAACATTACAAATTTGAAAACATAGCTTGTCCAAGAAAGGTGGTAAGTTGAACCGCAGGACGGGGTAAGTTGCCCACAAATTTCTGTACCGAATGAAATATTATCACTACCTTTCCCAAACACAACATCGCAATCACAAATGCTTTTTTGTCTTTTAATCATTTTAAGCATCTATTAATACAGGCTTAACACCTAACACTTTGCACCTTTTTGACCACTTTTAACATAGGTCTGTTACCTCATATCCCAGCAATAATGCCTTGTATTATGCCTGGGAAGAAAACACATCAATTTGTTCAAACTGCCATTGGCTCAACCATTGGCTCAACTTACCCCAAGTTACAAGGATGTACTTTCATGCTAGGTCTATAAGCTCCTCACATTGAAGCTTATAGAGATCCCAACTGATGTATAAAACAATCTTAAAAGAATCTACTTTGGTTTAGATACAGGCATCATGAAACCTCTAACACAATAAATTCAATTGGCTTGGGGAAAATTCTTTTTTTTTTACTTAACTTGCTTACCACTTTTTCCATGTGGTTTCTTCCTTCAGATTCATTAAATGATGACCTCTTTCCTAAATATTTGGTAAAATGATTAATTTTGAGTGTGTGTTTGAGGGGAAAAGGGTGGCTCAACTTACTCCACTCTCCCCAACGCATGATACTTAGAATAGACAGGAAAGTAGCTGGTTCTCTAGTCTGCACTATGTTTTGAGATCAGTTAACAGATTTCAAGGCTAATTAGGTTGGAATGCATGTTGTATAACATGAGGAGGAGCTGAACATGGTAGATAAACATTGAGCTATGTCGAGTCAGTCCTCATGGAGGAACACAGATCAGGTTACAGCCGGTCGCTAATTGAGTGTCTGACAACCCCCAACACTCTGACAGTCTCTTTAAGAACAAAAAAAAGTGATTCAGAGAACACGTTAGAACATAAAGATCTTGAAAAGGGATATTGTCCCAAATAAGAATTTGATATCTTGAAATATGTAAACAAGTTGAAAGTTTGCTGTATTTTGTATTCAGCAATCAAGTTTTCAAGATGTATAACTTTCAAAATACAGAAATACAGCTGGTCTGAGGCATTTAACGTCATATGATGCAAAACGCGCATACCGGCTGTATTTCTGTATTATGAAAGTTATATCTCTTGAAAATGTGATTGCTGACATGCAAAACATTTTGGAACTATATCAACAATGGACTAATGAAACAAATACCAAAATAGTTTTTGGGTGGAGTTTTCTTTTAAGGTTTCTGGACCTGGATCCATACAACATATAAGGTGCACAACTCCGCACAGTGGAAGTTTCTGCACAGTTGTTTGTTTTAAAACATTTTTACAAGAGACTCACCGGTGGCAGTGGAGCTCTTTTACCACAGTTGATGCCTCCTATGTTGACCATGTTGGGCATCCTGGGTTTGGGATATTCAAAGGAGTAGTCATACCTCAGCAGCCAGATCGCCCCGTCACCCAGCAGCTCCCTGTATGTTATGTCCTTCTCCAGATACCTACTGGTCAGCTTGTCAAAGCTGGCAAACATTAATGTACACAGGTAGCTCTCCAGACTGTACATCATCATGTTCTTCAACCTCCCTAGGAAGTCCATGTCGTCAGTGTTGCCTGAGTGGAAGCGTGGTACATAGGAGGGGGGAGTGGGGCACTGGGCAGCCCTGTCATCCAGCCCACAGGGGATCCCCCTCAGGAAGTACACTGCTGGGATGTTGAAGGAGTCAGCAATGATGGATCCACAGGGTAGGAAGGGATCCGTCAACATCAGCTGGAACCCTTCTCCTCTGAGGTGCTGCATCAGGGGTTCATCATACAGCAGACCCTCACAGCCTTTCACCTGCATGCTGGTGAAGTCAACCAGACGCTGCACGTTCACAAATATATCCATTACCTCCGGCATCTTGAGAAACACACCGTCCTTCAGTTTGTTGACGCTCTCGTCCAGCTGGGGCTTGCTGTAAGGGACCCTAAAAGTCTCAGTCCTGTAGTAGTCAGAGCCCTGGATGAGGATGGATGTCTCAGGGACCAGCACCACCATCTCATGGCCCCTGGCCGCCAGCTCCTTCACCAGCAGCTTCATGCTCAGCCAGTGGCTCCCATCTACAGGCATCACCAAGACCTTGTCCCCCTGGACGGTCCCCGGACACAGGGCCAGGCAGTACAGCAGGGCCAGCAGACCCTGTCCCAGACACTGCCCCATCTTCTGCCCCATCTTCAGCCACGTCCTCAGCCCCAGCACAGGAACATTCTCCCCCCAACTCATGCCTCTCTGCCTTTCAGCTCAGTAATGCGAGCTGTTGTGAGAAGGACACTACCTCCCTGAGATCTGGCACTGAGTGCTACTTAGAGGGGGCTGGACCTCAGAGTAAACTGTGGGTGGGTGGGTTGGTGAGTGTCTCCCTGCTCATTCTCGGTCTGCCTCTGCGGGCAGGCTGTTATATAATCCCAGTCAGTCCTTCCTGTGGTTTATCTGTAGGCTGAATGGTTCATGATTGCTTAAGGTCAACTGAGAGAGGTACAGGATTGGCTCGCCAGTAATCTCTTGTGACAACCTTAACAGTGGGTTAGCTGAGTTGGTTCTAGGTGCCAAGATTAGCTAGCTAGTGACATATAATGCAATAGTTTTTAAAGCAAAACTGTACCAGAAATACTTATGATCAGTTGGATTTTTTTTAACAAGTACTGAAACAAGAAAAGTAAACATGGATAATTTAAATGGGCTGTTTTCTTGTTCGAAGTGTTTTCTTATTTCTACAAAATAAACTATTTAATAATTTCCCATTGAGCAGCATGACATTAAAAAAAAAGTCATGTGAAAGGTCATTACAGAGCATGTAAGTCAAAGTTAACCCTTACCATGGGAGGAGTCATGGTGGTATTCTAATCCTAAAGCTCAGAGTATTACCTCGTGTTTCGTGAGGAATCTAGATCATTAACTTCAGCTCCTCCCCTTTCCCCTCCCACCCAAAACACTGACATACTTTTCACATACTTTCACATACTTTCTCAAACACACATACACACACTCAAAAAGACCAGTGGCGTGCGAAGGCAGCTGTCTTGGGAAACAAACACTCACACGTCCAGTCCGGGGGAGATAACATCTAACATATGATATATAGAGCGGTATTTCACCTACGGTTAAAGCTAATGTTACTATTGACAAACCACCTTTATCACAGTGACACAAATACATTACATTTGTCCTCCTATTTTAATGAAGAATAAAAGATTGGTTTCCTTGAAAATCAACAAAAATACATCAGCATTGAAAGAATGCTGAGTGTTACGCAATCAACAATATTTGAATTACAGTACATATTACAATACATTACAGTATACAGTGCTAATCAACTATTTTAAAGGTGAAGAACTGTAATCAATAATAACACTGTTATCCTGAGTAGAGTCCCACCCACAGACTGAGCCTCTCTACTCCACGTTCTATTTACTCCCTGAACAGGAACTGTTGAGGTGATCAACTAACTCACTGTGATGGTTTCTAATGACGGAAGCTAAATATAAAAATTACTTTCAGTGCCCATCATTCTGGACATGATCAGACAGTTTACTGTTTGTTGTTACCATGTTTGTTTGTGTATCTGGAGTATAAGGGCTCTACAGTGTAAACAACTAGCTGAGGAATACAGCCAGGCCCCCAGGGACACTACAACAGTCAATATAGCCAATGGCCATCTGTTTTCACTGAGATGATGGTTCTTCAACAGAGTAAAGAGAGACCACACAGAACACCCAATTAACCAACAGTCTAATTCAGAACACACATCTGTCCATGCCCTGAGGCCAGGCTGGAGATTCTATTCTAGACGGTTTTAAAGGTTGGGCCTCTGTCTGTTTTTTTTTTCCTAATGTGTGTACACAAACAGAAATAGATGATTGAGAAAAAGCGAAGAGGGCTAGAAGTATGGCTCATCTGATCAATAGACTGTGAATATGTCCCAAATGGCACCCTATTCCCTATATAGTGCACTACTTTTGACCAGAGCCCTATAGGGAATAGGGTGCCATTTAGGACACAATCTGTCACCCTCTGCAATAGTCCTACACAGCATTATATTAACTGGCCTTTTTTATAGTGACAAAAATAATCAGTTCATACTATTGTCTTATTGACCTTAGGGCTCGATTCAATCCTTACCTCGGAAGTTCAGCGCGATTGAAATTGAAAGGTCATTTCCAATTGTGCCGACCTATGCAGCATTTACAGTGAATGCAGTCTACGTGAATGCAGAAACATTGCAATCGTGCTGAACTTCTGCGATACGGATTGAATAGAGCCCTTGGTTACATGCACTGAATAAGATGCCGCTCTGGATAAATGACAAATGTAAAATGTCTTTAGCTTATAGCTACCTCTGGCAGTTCATTTGGCTCCTCAAAGTTCATTCCTCCGATCATCACCAAATTAGGCATCAGAGGCCTGGGGAACTCGAAGGTAAAGTCGTTGCGCTCCAGCCACAGTGATGCCTTCTTCATCAGCTCTGGGATGGTGGTCTCTCTCCCCAGGATCTCTGAGGCGATGACGTTGACATCAGAGTACAGGTACCTGCAGGACAAGGGTTTGAGGTCAGGGCAGCCATACTCAATAGGTGGACCGCGGACTGGATCTAGACCCAAAACGGGGTCAAAACGGACCGTGGGTCCTAACAAAAAATATATACAGTTTAGGGAAGGGAATTCGGTCTGGAATTTTTTCCTTCGCTCCATAGCATAATGTGTAGAACTGCAGGAAACTAGCAATAAAACTGCAATTTTTTATCTGCCAACAAGAGGGGTGTGAACAGTTTGGGATCGCATGGGTTGCGAGGAGCGGGTTTGTTACTACACTGATGAATGCCAATATCCATCTGGACCTTTGCCACCTAGGAAATTTGTCTGACCAGACCTTCTGAAATGGTATTTGAGTACCCCTGTTTTAGGGTTAGGGTTGACATCAGAGTACAGGTACCTGCAAGCCAGGGGGCGGAGCAACGCCCAAAGGAAGTTGACGCTCCTCTGCCTCAGGGTCATGTGATCAGTGAAGTGAGTAAAGCGTCCAGGGGTGTAGGAGGGGGGGCTGGGGCACTGGGAGGCCTCAAGGTCCGTTCCACAAGGCAGGCCATTCTGAATGTAGATGGCAGGCAGGGAGAGGAGTGCTCCTACAATCACACCCAATGGCTCAAAGGGGTCAGTCAGTATGGCATCAAACGCCTGCTCCCTCAGAGTCTGCATCATGTCCTGGTTGGATAGCAGGCTGTCACAATTGTTACGGGTGTAGTTCCTGAGAACCGTCAGGGTCTGGTAGTAGCTCCACATCCTGCTGATGTCGTTGGAGGTGTCGGAGGCCATGATGGTGTCCAGGTTGGCCCTCTGAATGGTCTGGAGCTGGGTCCGGGTGTAGGGCACGGGGTAGGTCAGTGTGATGGTGTGTTCCGATGGACCCAGAGAGCCACTTACCTCTGGAATCACCACCACCACCTGGTTTCCGCGGCGACCCAGCTCCTCCACCAATGGTTTCATGCCCGTCCAATGGCTGCCGTCGGCTGGGATCACCAGGAGTTTACCGGCCCGGCAGGACACCACCAGACACAGAGAGAGGACCAGGCCTGCTGCTGCTCCCCTCAGCCATACCCCTCCTCCAGCCATAACACAGCAGTACAGTACAGTCACACTGTAGGATAGACAGAACAGTAAACACAATTAGAGTAACAGAACTGTGCTTCCTAGCAGAGAACCAAGTGTTTAAATAGAAACGGGTGTGTCCTTATCAGGGGCTGGCCTGATTCAACCGGCTGAAATCAAGACTTCACCACTAAACAAGCAAAAAGTTGCTTGACAGTTGTTCATTTCATTGGTCATAGTGCCAAACAACAATGAGCTGTGCATTCAGAAATGTGTTCACTACAACCGGTGTCATGCTGTCAAATGGGAGCTGATGCAGGGTTTGTAAAGGGATCTGTCTGCACCAAGATGCAACGTCATACTCATTCTGTGCAATAGCATGCTGCACTACTAGACCTATAGTCATGCTGCCCTACTAGACCTATAGTCATGCTGTACTACTAGACCTATAGTCATGCTGCACTACTAGACCTATAGTCATGCTGTACTACTAGACCTATAGTCATGCTGCACTACTAGACCTATAGTCATGCTGCACTACTAGACCTATAGTCATGCTGCACTACTAGACCTATAGTCATGCTGCACTACTAGACCTATAGTCATGCTGCACTACTAGACCTATAGTCATGCTGCACTACTAGACCTATAGTCATGCTGCACTACTAGACCTATAGTCATGCTGCACTACTAGACCTATAGTCATGCTGCACTACTAGACCTATAGTCATGCTGCACTACTAGACCTATAGTCATGCTGCACTACTAGACCTATAGTCATGCTGCACTACTAGACCTATAGTCATGCTGCACTACTAGACCTATAGTCATGCTGCACTACTAGACCTATAGTCATGCTGCACTACTAGACCTATAGTCATGCTGCACTACTAGACCTATAGTCATGCTGCACTACTAGACCTATAGTCATGCTGCACTACTAGACCTATAGTCATGCTGCACTACTAGACCTATAGTCATGCTGCACTACTAGACCTATAGTCATGCTGCACTACTAGACCTATAGTCATGCTGCACTACTAGACCTATAGTCATGCTGCACTACTAGACCTATAGTCATGCTGCACTACTAGACCTATAGTCATGCTGCACTACTAGACCTATAGTCATGCTGTACTACTAGACCTATAGTCATGCTGCACTACTAGACCAATAGTCATGCTGCACTACTAGACCTATAGTCATGCTGCACTACTAGACCTATAGTCATGCTGTACTACTAGACCTATAGTCATGCTGCACTACTAGACCTATAGTCATGCTGTACGTGAGAGAAAAGGCAACATCCAACTGGGCAGAAACTGGTTGAATCAAGTGTTTCAAAGGAATTTGTCAACATATTGTGACGTGGGATCAAAGTGGAAAATACAATGGATTTTATTTTAAGCAATGTTAAAATGAAAAATGCTATTGCAACCTCTTTGCAATAAGGAATTGAGACCAAAAGCTTGAAGTTTCAAGTGTTTAATACCAACGACAGCCAGCTGAGGGCATATATTTAGAAAGTTCACAAAACATCTTATACTCTTCCCTCCTTGTAGGTGTCACCTCCCCAGCCATACATTTTATGACCCCAATGAGTTTCCCTCCTTTCCCCTGTGGAATGTCCATGGTCCTCTCTTTGTTTAGCCAGATGTCAGAATCACACCCTGTCCATCTTCTGTTCTGGGCCTGACCCTGCTCTCTGATCCTGGGCAATTTCCTCTTATCTGATTAGGTTCATCTTTCTAAATGAGCATATACACAGTTTCATGGCCTAAACTCACAGTAATCATTCAATAAACAGGATACAAACAAACTACAGTTTAACTTGAAACATGTTACATTTTGACAGAATCCATCAGTCCCCCCTATTAAACCATAAACGCTTGTTATTGTTTACTATCACTAAACAATCATTCAACTGCCGGCTCTAAACGTACTTCTTTTGGTTTTCTCCAGACCTGAGAGTGTGATAGAAACATACTTGATAGATATAGAAAAGACTAGAAGACACAAAACAAAAAAACACTTGAGTTAAAACAATCCTAAATTCTACTGATTATCATAAGCATCTATGTAGATACATGTCTAAACTAAATCTCTGACCACAGCTTGAGGGACCCAACTGACAAAATCTCTTGCTACCCCTGAACCCTATACCCACTGATATGCTTTTCTGCTCAGGTCCACAAAAAGTAGGGCTCTAAATATCCCCATTATGCTTTTCCTCAGTCTTCCATCAAGGGCTACAGGATCACAAGATATGTTTTTCAGCCACGTCCTCCTCACTGCATTCACCTCCTAAAGCTGCCCTAAAGACGCAAGCCATAGCCTGAATCAATTTCACCTCCTCTTGTGGAAAATCCGCACTATAGATGCGTTTCAACAACAAAGCTTTACGATATGGAATCCTAACAATGCCATCAGAGCTACACCCGTAACTGCCAACACTGCCAACACTGCCCATGCCGCATATTCCAACATCCACCTTGTTTGATCAATAGTCCAATACCATGCTGTTCCTACAGCACCTTCCACAACCTTAAGTCTCTTTTGTTATTACTCCCAATGTAACATCAGTAAGTATTGTTACAGCTTTAACTCTGTCACTGTCAGTAACTTTCATCACCGGCTTTTCCATTAGATCTATGATTGAGTTTGTGATATTCCCTGCCTTTTTCCCAGTCCTCTCCTAATCTTTTCCTGACCAGCTTATCTATTGCCTCCTTATGTTGTGCTACAGTAGGGACTGGCGGGTAGTAATTACCATTACTCAGATCTGGATCACATCTCTCATCCCACAGCATACCCACCCCCCTCTGAAAACCCTAATTGTTTTTCCGCAATCCCTCTACAAATTTCTGTTACCGTGTCTTGTTCCCAGTTCTCTGGAAGGTATGTCAATGGATTATCTGCCCTTTGATATGGAGGAGAGAGCAGTGGGGTTGAGAGAGTGTCCAGTTCTACATATCTCTGGGTCACATGCTTCCTGATCGTCCCCTGCAACAGATGGGCTGCCACCACTACTGAAGCTTTTTCTCTGCGAATACAGCTTCCTGTATACATGGGTCTGTGGCAACCCTCTCAATTGTTGTTCCCTCATCAGTAAAACCATCTCCATATGTGGCTATTAAAGTCTGAAATTGTACAACTATTTCAGCAACGGTTATGATCACCCTGCTAGAGTCCTCCATGTTGAGCTTATGCTCATCGTAGTCCTTCCACTCTACACAGACCACTGTCTTTCCTACACTACACACTATTCCCTGTATAACTCTACACAGTGGAGTGGTATCATTCTCTAATGAGTCTATCACCCATTTTCTTAATTTATAGGCGAGGCATCCCTCCGCTTCTGTCACAATTATTCCTCAATTTCTTGTCCCAGTAAAGACTATGGCCTTGGTTTTCGGGATTCCCTGGAGTGGGCTTACATGGGTTACCCCCACATCCGACACCAACACTCCATAGGAATGTCCTGTACTTCCACCACTCTGCCACACACATTGGTGTATATTTGTCTCATGAACTAAATTATGGCCTAACCGAGCCTGTAAATAAGCCTTCATCTGCTCATATTCCTCACTTTCCTCATGCCGTTTAACGACAAGGACTATTTGGTCATTATACTCTCTTCGCATAATATTGTCCAGGGTCTGATTGCCACAACAAGCTATTTCTCCCCAGGTCCTTGGTCTCTCACAATCTAAAATCTTCCTTGACCATTTCATTCCTGTTGGTGTTGGGTAATACGGAGTGACAGGTATGTAAAACCTCTTGCTGTGATATACTGTAATTCCCTCTCTTTCGTTTCTGTAGCTTCACCTGGCTTGAAGTCCTGTGTCGTAGAACTCTCAGAAGTTTTGTCCTCTGCCCACACTAACTTGAAAGTTAGACTCCAGTTAAAAGAACAGCAGTTACTATCGCACACAATGCCAAGTTGAGGGAGGGGCGAGAATCTAGTTTCATTCCTCAAACTATCTGTCCATTGCATTCTTTCCAAATTCCTGTTTGTAAGAGAACCATCCCCTTATCAGAACATCCGACGTCTAGGACACTAGACCTATTTTCAAATGGAGCCACCCATATCACCATGCCCTTATGATTTAGTTACGCTCGCGGCTTCAGCAACTTTGGATGTTACCCTCTCCCAATGAACCCGAGTATCTCCGTATCGAGCTATCCACTCTATATAAAGTGTTATTTGATCTTCTCCCCTTGGAGTGGTAGTGATTTATGGCAGCCGCAAAAAAAAACACAACCCTGACTAAAAATATCCCTAGGCCCCACATTATTGCTCTTTTACAGAGTGATCTACACTCCTTCTTTTCCATCATCACCTATATCAAAACTTGCTCTAGCCTCTCCATCTTGCTCGGCCTCTGCCAAGTCAGTAGGTGTTGGTGCAGCTTTCACCTGGGACACGTGGATCTAGGCCTTCCTTCCCGACACCTTCACTGCTGTGTCAGTCACTAGTAGGACAGTGTGGGGTCTGGTCCACCTGGGCTGAAAGGTACCCGGTTGATGAACCTTCAAGCACACGTAGTCTCCCAGCTCTAGTGAGTGTGCTTTCCAATCCTGAGGGAGTCTACGGTGGGTCTCTTTCACCTGGGAAGATACACACTGCAACGCATGGGTCATTTCCTGACAATATGACAACATAGACTCTCCCAGTATGGCCAAATCACTCATTTGTGATGTGAATAACAGCACCCGGTACTCCCATCGGTCTCCCACTTACCCCTTCATGTGGCATGAGTCCTATGGTGGCGTTGGAATCGTATCCAACCTAACAAACTCTGAGTCATATGTTCCTTAATCACACTCTTCAGGAGATGTGGTGATATTATTACAGCATACTTCCCTTCCGTTGATGTGACCTGCTGTATACAGGAATTTGTGGCTTTCCTTTTAATCGTTATACCTTCTTTGACAAACCCCTCATTGAAAGTTGACAATAGTATACTATCTCTGCTACTATCACCATGATCTGGGTCTGTGTGACATTCAATTTACTTTATACTAGTCTCTGTATTCTATATTGTGCAGTTAGCTGTCCTCTCCTACAAGCTATCTCCTGTAACAATATACAGAGTGGTACCTTTTCCCAGAGACTCTATTACCCACTTAATGTATGAGACACCCCCAGTCACATTCAATTCCGCTTTCCCAATTCCCTATAACATCAATGCCAAAGAGCATAAGCACACACTGTTGAAACCATTTTCCAATTGTCCTACTAATCATAGTGTCTACCACACAGCAGATACAGGATCAGGGAGTTACTTCACTAACCTCTCGGGAGAAATCCCAACAATACAGCATCCCCAATCTGGTGAAATATGTATCAAAACAAATACAGAAACACTAACCGACATAACACTGCCTGTTAAATCAAAGATAAACAACTTAGGTTATTAACATCCAATTAGAATTACAACTCTTGATAACTCCATAAGGAAATGATTGTATCCCATAAGGTAAAGGTAAAATAGACTATACTTTAAAAATCCTATTGTCCATTATTTCTAGTAAGATTGATCAGGCCTCACCAGAAAGTCAGGGCAAAGGTCATTCACCATCATTAAGTATTTCCTTTCCCTTTCTTTCCCTATCCTTCAGAAACCATTTAAATGTAAGACCCCGACAATAAATCCCACGATATTAACACCACTAACCCATATTCATTATCAGTAAATTGTGTTTGCATGCTGGTAGGTGTGTGTTAAACCGTATGGTGAAAACACACACGGCCAGGCCTTACTTATCTGGGAGCTCATTTACAGGCCTAATCCTTCCAAAGAGAAAGAAAATGACACCCCTTCCTCTCCTGGAAGAGAAAGTTTACACTTCGTTGGCATTCACTATGCTACATCTTAGCAACTCATACTTTTTAATTACAAACCAAACTCAATGATAAATCCACTGTCCTCCCTCCAATCATTAATCGTTTGTTTTAATCCACACCATTGTTTATATGGACTTAATTTAGCATGTACTACCCTTAGATACGGCAACATTTATCTCGCCACCGAGTCCAACGATTCACTCCCGTAATGACTGGTCTCTCTTCTCCATGATTTTCCATGACCACTGCACTACAACATTTTAAAAAGGTCATTTTAGGTTTGGCAACCCCAACTCTAATTTCTCGTGACCTTCTCCCAATATTAACGCTCATTTAATTTCCAGTGACCCATCCACCCTTTTGTCAATTCTATAAATCTATTTCAGAATAAGACAAAATAAAATGTCTCACGAGATTAGAAACCCCGCAAGGTTTTCTGAGTTTACAAGGAATATTTTTCTGTTCCGATTCTAACTTGTTACCTTTTAGACTCCATTGTCTTTGATTCTCGCAAGGATTTTCCAACCCCAAAGTCGTCTTCACTTCATTCTGTGTATTGTTACTGGACCTATGTTGAAAGACATGGTAAATAGATCCCAGGCATCTATTAAAAAGTTGTGTGAGACGTCTCCCTTCACATATAACGTAATCTCTATGAACCACTATTGATTGAGCCGAGGCCATGCACTGCTATTTAAAATGTTCCTGTCCCGCTGCCTTTAACAGTGTTTGCTTCTGTTCTTTTGTCAAAGATGCAAAACCCTTGCATTGCTACATTCCCTCCGAATGCACCGGGTGTAGTAGGCTCCATTACCACTACACTCATTCTTCCAATGACCCACATCTAAGACAGGGATCTATCTCCCTAGGCTTTGATGTTTTTTCGCTACGTTTGTCTTACCTTGGCCATTGAAACCACTGTTAGTGACTTTCACTGTGGCTGTATTAACCCCTCACACGACTGCGCAGTGAGCAGAGTTAGATTCCGCTCTCAAAGCATCCTGCTCTATTTCATCCAATAACCCTGCATTTGCCGTTTTGATAAAAGGTTTCAAACCTGCCATCAAAGCAGACGTACATATTCTATCAATGTTTTCACGAACCCAGTCTTTTTGCAGCTGAGTACTAATCTACTAATTTTGGGTTTAACCTGATATGGATGGGGGCAGTATTTTCACGGCCGGATGAAAAAACATACCCGATTTAAACTGGTTACTACTCTTGCCCAGAAATGAGAAAATGCATATTATTAGTAGATTTGGATAGAAAACACTCTGAAGTTTCTAAAACTGTTTGAATGGTGTCTGTGAGTATAACATAACTCATATGGCAGGAAAAAAAACTGAGAAAATTCCAAGCAGGAAGTGGAAAGTCTGAGAATTGTAGTTCTTCTTTTGATTCTCTATCGAAACTACAGTATCTGTGCTGTTACATTGCACTTTCTAAGGCTTCCATTGGCTGTCTAAAGCCTTCAGAAAGTGGATTGAGCCTTCTCCTGTCTCTGGGCAGAGTATAGGAGCTCAGTTACTGAGTAGTCTGCCTGAGGACAAAGATATTGGATATGCGCGTTCCCGCGAGCATGCTGTTTTTTCTTTTCCTCCTTGAATGAATACACTGGTTGGAATATTATCGCAATTTTACGTTAAAAATACCATACAAATTGATTTTAAACAGCGTTTGACATGCTTCTAAGTACGGTAATGGAACAGTTTGACTTTTTGTGTCTCGAATTGCGCTCGTGCGTTACCCTTTGGATAGTGACCTGAACGCACAAACAAAACGGAGGTATTTTGACATAACTATGGATTATTTCGAACAAAATCAAAATTTCTTGTGGAAGTAGCAGTCCTGGAGTGCATTCTGATGAAGATCAGCAAAGGTAATACAATATTTCGAATACTAATTCTGAGTTTAGGTTGCCCCGAACTTGGCTGGTGTCTGAATAGCTCGCCGTGATGGTGAGCTATGTACTCAGAATTTTGCAAAATGTGCTTTCGCCGAAAAGCTATTTTCAAATCTGACACAGCGATTGCATAAAGGAGTTATGTAACTATAATTCTTAAAATAATTGTTATGTATTTTGTCAACGTTTATGATGAGTATTTTTGTAAATTCACTGGAAGTTTTTGGTAGGAATACATTTGTAAAAAGCTGTTTTTGAATATAAATATGAACTTCATTGAACAAAACATACATGTATTGCATAACATAATGTCATAGGAGTGTCATCTGATGAAGATCACCAAAGTTTAGTGCTTCATTTAGCTGTGTTTTGGTTTTTATTGACATATATGCTTCCTTGGAAAATGGCTGTGTGGTTATTTTGGTCTATGTACTCTCCTAACATAATCTAATGTTTTGCTTTCACTGTAAAGCCTTTTTGAAATTGGACAATATGGTTGGATTCAGGAGAGGTTAATCTTTCAAATGGTGTAAAATAGTCGTATATTTGAAAAATTGAAATTATTGGATTTTTGAGGTTTTGTATTTCGCGCCATGCGATCCCATTGGCTGTTGGCTAGGGGTTGCGCTGGCGGTTGTGGCCGGGTATGGTTTCCAATCAGAGGCAGGTGTTTTTCGTTGTCTCTGACAGCAAGCCATACCCTTGCTGTCTCTGCCTGGCCGGTTTCCCCTCTTTCCACTGGGATTCTCTGCCTCTACCCCTATTACGGGGGCTGAGTCACTGGCTTGCTGGTGTTCTTCCAAGCCGTCCCTGGGAGGGGTGCGTCACTTGAGTGGGTTGAGTCACTGACGTGGTCTTCCTGTCTGGGTTGGCGCCCCCCCTTGGGCTGTGCCGTGGCGGAGATCTTTGTGGGCTATACTCGGCCTTGTCCCGGGATGGTATGTTGGTGGTTGGAGATATCCCTCCAGTGGTGTGGAGGCTGTGCTTTGGCAAAGTGGGTGGGGTTATATCCTACCTGTTTGGCCCTGTCCGGGGGTTTCATCGGATGGGGCCACAGTGTCTCCTGACCCCTCCTGTCTCAGCCTCCAGTATTTATGCTGCAGTAGTTTATGTGTCGCGGGGCTAGGGTCAGTCTGTCACATCTGGAGTATTTCTCTTGTCTTCTCCGGTGTCCTGTGTGAATTTAAATATGCTCTCTCTAATTCTCTCTTTCTCTCTTTCTTTCTGTCTCTCTCTCGGAGGACCTGAGCCCTAGGACCATGCCTCAGGACTACGCTGTCCCCAGTTCAACTGGCCGTGCTGCTGCTCCAGTTCCAACTGATCTGCCCGCAGCTATGGAACCCTGACCTGTTCACCGGACGTGCTACCTGTCCCAGACCTGCTGTCCCAGACCTGCTGGAACCCTGATCTATTCACCGGACGTGGTACCTGTCCCAGACCTGCAGTTTTCAACTCTCTAGAGACAGCAGGAGCGGTAGAGATACTCTCAAAGATCAGCTATGAAAAAGCCAACTGACACTTACTCTTGTGTTACTGACTTGTTGCACCCTCGACAACTTCTATGATTATTATTATTTGACCATGCTGGTCATTTATGAACATTTGAACATCTAGGCCATGTGCTGTTATAATCTCCACCCGGCACAGCCAGAAGAGGACTGGCCACCCCTCATAGCCTGGTTCCTCTCTAGGTTTCTTCCTAGGTTTTGGCCTTTCTAGGGAGTTTTTCCTAGCCACCGTGCTTCTACACCTACATTGCTTGCTGTTTGGGGTTTTAGGCTGGGTTTCTGTACAGCACTTTGAGATATCAGCTGATGTAAGAAGGGCTTTATAAATACATTTGATTTGATTTGATTTGATACTTATGCAGCCTGTTTTTCATGGGGTTTTGTGGGTGGTTGTTTTCCGTTTTAATCTTTGTACCTGACGGGACTGTGTTGGTGGTTTTTGTTATTTTACTAAGTGTTTTCATTAAGTAAATTATGAGCACTTCACACGCCGCATTTTGGTCTCCTTTAGACGACCCCTATTACAGAACCACCCACCATGATTGGATCAAGTGGCGTGCCCAGGTAGATATGGACACCTGGTCAGTGGAAGAATGGTGGGAAAGGAGAAACTGGACTTGGGGCCAGGTAATCGAGAGATTTCGGAACTTACCTGGAAGAAACGGGAGGCAGCCCCCAATTTTTTTGGGGGGGGGGGGCACACGAGTAGTTTGGCTGGGCAAGGGTTGAGGCCTGAGTCAACTACTCGTGCTTTTGGTAGCGAGCATGTGCTTGCCTCTCGCACTCTCTCTCCAGTGCGCCTCCGTAGCACAGTATGTCCTGTGCCTGTTCCTCGCACTCTTCCTCTAGTGCGTTTCCATAACCCGGTACGGCCAGTGCCTGCTGTGAGCACTCGGCCCTGAGTGCGTCTCCCCAGTCCGGTGAGACCGATTCCTGCTCCTCACACTCTTCCACCAGTGCGCATTCATAACCCGGCACAGCCAGTGCCTGCTGTGAGCACTCGGCCCTTAGTGTGTCTCCCCAGTCCGGTGAGACTGATTCCTGCTCCTCGTAAAAAGCCTCCAGTATGCATCCATAACCCGGTACGGCCAGTGCCTGCTGTGAGCACTCGGCCTTTAGTGCGTCTCCCCAGTCCGGTGAGACCGATTCCTGCTCCTCGTAAAAAGCCTCCAGTGATAGTCGATGGTCCGACACTCGTAAGGATGATCCTTGGCGAGGAACCTATTGAGATGATCCATGGCATGGAGTCAGTAGCAACGGTCATAAGTCCGGAACCAATGATGACGCCTCCTAGTCCGGAGCCTCCGGCGACGCTGTTCCGTCCGGAGCCTCTCCAGTGACACTTCTCAGCCCGGAGCCTCCGGCGACGCTCCTCAGTCCGGAGCCTCCAGCGACGCCTTGCAGCCCAGAGCCTTCAGCGGTGGTCTGCAACCCAGAGCCTTCAGCGGTGGTCTGCAACCAAGAGCCTTCAGCGGTGGTCTGCAACCCAGAGCCTTCAGTGGTGGTCTGCAACCCAGAGCCTTCAGCGGCGGTCTGCAACCCAGAGCCTTCAGCGGCGGTCTGCAGCCAATAGCCTTCAGCGGCGGTCTGCAGCCAATAGCCTTCAGCGGCGGTCTGCAGCCAATAGCCTTCAGCGGCGGTCTGCAGCCAATAGCCTTCAGCGGCGGTCTGCAACCCAGAGCCTTCAGCAGCGGTCTGCAACCCAGAGCCTTCAGCGGCGGTCTGCAACCCAAAGCCTTCAGCGGCGATCTGCAGCCAATAGCCTTCAGCGGCGGTCTGCAGCCCAGAGCCTTCAGCAGCGGTCTGCAGTCCAGATCTTTCAGCGGCGGCTTGGAGGTCGGAACCTCCAGGAGTGGTCTACAGAACAGTGATTCCGTTAAGGATCTACAATCCGATTCCTCCAATAATGATCTACAGGCTTATGTTACAGAAGCAGAGGAATCTACGGGCGGAATGGAGGTTTCACCCTGAGCCAGAGCCACCTCCGTTGCTGGAGGATCGGGAGAAAAGGAAGGTTATGGGTGTTGCATATGAGCCGCCATATACTGTTGTCACCCTCCCTGCCCTCCCTTTGTGTTTGGGGTTGTTGTTTTTTTTGGTTTAGGTGCAGCCGGAGTCTGCACCTTTGGGGGGAGGGGTACTGTCACGTTCTGACCATAGTATGAGGTAATTTTTCCATAGTAGATTGGTCAGGGCGTGACAGGGGGGTGTTTTTGTCTATGTATTTTGGGTTTCTGTTTTCTATGTGGGTTGTCTAGATTGTCGTTCTATGTTGTATTTTCTATGTTGTGGCCGGGTATGGTTTCCAATCAGAGGCAGGTGTTTTTCGTTGTCTGTGATTGGAAGCCATACTTAGGCAGCCTGTTTTCTTGGGGTTTTGTGGGTGGTTGTTTTCCGTTTTAGTCTTTGTACCTGACGGGACTGTGTCGGTCATTTTTGTTAATTTGCAAAGTGTTTTCATTAAGTAAATTATGAGCACTTCACACGCCGCATTTTGGTCTCCTTTAGACGACCCCTATTACAAGTTCCCATACTAAAATCCCAGGCTCACTACCGTTCAAAAGTTTGGACTCACTTAGAAATGTCCTTGTTTTTGAAAGAAAAGCACATTTTTTTGTCCATTAAAACCTGTTGGGGCTAGGGGGCAGTATTTGCACAGCCGGATAAAAAAACGTACCCGATTTAAACTGGTTACTACTCTTGCCCAGAAACGAGAATATGCATATAATTAGTCGATTTGGACAGAAAACACTCTAAAGTTTGTAAAACTGTTTGAATGGTGTCTGTGAGTATAGCAGAACTCATATGGCAGGCCAAAACCTGAGAAGATTCCATACAGGAAGTGCCCTGTCTGACAATTTGTTGTCCTTCTGTTGCATCTCTATCAAAAATACAGCATCTCTGCTGTAACGTGACATTTTCTAAGGCTTCCATTGGCTCTCAGAAGCCGCCAGAAAGTGGAATGGGGTGTCTGCTGTCTCTGGGCAAAGAACAGCAGCGGAGTTTACAAGTGGTCAGCCTGGGGACAGTGAGACTGAGATGCGCGTTCACGAGACTACTCAATTTTTTTCTTTCAGCCTTTGAATGAATACAACGTTGCCCGGTTGGAATATTATCGCTATTTTACGAGAAAAATCGCATAAAAATTGATTTTAAACAGCGTTTGACATGCTTCTAAGTACGGTAATGGAATATTTTGACATTTTCGCACGTTTTTCTTCGGATAGTGACCTGAACGCACGAACAAAACGGAGGTATTTGAATATAACTATGGATTATTTGGAACCAAAACAACATTTGTTGTTGAAGTAGAAGTCCTGGGAGTGCATTCTGACGAAGAACAGCAAAGGTAATCCAATTTTTCTAATAGTAATTCTGAGTTTAGTGAGCCCCAAACTTGGTGGGTGTCAAATTAGCTAGCCGTGATGGCCGAGCTATGTACTCAGAATATTGTAAAATGTGCTTTCGCCGAAAAGCTATTTTAAAATCTGACACCGCAATTGCATAAAGGAGTTCTGTATCTATAATTCTTAAAATAATTGTTATGTATTTTGTCAACATTTATCATGAGTAATTTAGTAAATTCACCGGAAGTTTTTGGTGGGTATGCTAGTTCTGAACATCACATGCTAATGTAAAAAGCAGTTTTTTGATATAAATACAAACTTGATTGAACAAAACATGCATGTATTGTATAACATAATGTCCTAGGAGTGTCATCTGATGAAGATCATCAAAGGTTAGTGCTGCATTTAGCTGTGGTTTTGTTTTTTGTGACATATATGCTTGCTTTGAAAATGGCTGTGTGATTATTTTTGTCAGGGTACTCTCCTGACATAATGTAATGTTTTGCTTTCGCTGTAAAGCCTTTTTGAAATTGGACAATGTGGTTAGATAAAGGAGAGTCCTTAAAATGCAGGGTTCCCCAACTTTCGGGCCGGGTGTTTTTTTTGGCCTGTAAGACTGTAAAAACACCAGGAAATCTGCTCCAAAATATTTTAATTTTGGAAATCTGTTCCCAAGTTTTCCCATACATAAAAGAGACACGTGATAAAAGCAAGGTTTACAATTATTGTTTTAGTCAAATATTATATCTGTTTGAGCTTCTTGCAGTCTACAAATTATTTGTAATTATGTTCCGGCCCCCCAACCATCCGCTCAAGGAAGAATTGGCCCGTGGCTGAATCTAGTTGATGATATCTGAACACAGGAGGTTGGTGGCACCTTAATTGGGGAGAATTGGCTCGTGGTAATGGCTGGAGCGGAATAGGAGGAATGGTATCAAATACATCAAACACATGGTTTCCATTCGCTCTGTTCCAGATATTATTATGAGCCGTCCTCCCCTCAGCAGCCTCCACTGTCCCTGAACTAATGTAAGAGTATTTATTCAACCTTAAAATTAGTAACACATCCATGGAATGGACACATTGAGGTTACTGTAACTACAAATGTGTTATTTAATCATCATAGAAATCGTGCATGTTCAAGGAAGCATTGATATTTTCACCATTGCTATAATAATCTGCGCAGAATCTCAATGAAACCTCAACTACAATCCAGGTCATTTGGTTATGCTATTTAATAAATCACAGTGATAACACATTAAGTTGTTTGTATAAATACAAAATATCTGACATTGTTTTCCCATTTGAATTTTGTTTTGCTTTTAAATGGTTGAAAGTGTAGTGATAACACATTGGGAATTCAACAAACTTCTGGCTGGCTAGGTGGAAATCTCATTGATCAATGGCTCAACCAAATATTATAATGTCCACGTTGAACTGCCGTGGTGTGCATAGTGGAATGTTTCAGACAGACCATCTGTACCCAAAACTAATATCACAAACCTTTGGTTGTGTGGCAATAAACACATGTATATTCAGATCTATCAGGCTGGCAGTAACAGCAGACGGTTATCTGTTATTAGTAATAAAGTAATTAGTGGAAGTGCTAGCAAGCTGATTGGTGATTAATCTACCTGATCAGAACACTACCTCAGCCCAGCCCACTTACAATATAACAAATACAACATATATGCCATTTTATCAGACATTTTTCTGCAAAATAACTTAGTCATGTATGCATTCATTTTACATATGGGTGGCGCCGGGAATTGAACCAACAATCCTGACGTTCTAAATGCCATGCTCTATTATACAGAGTGATTAACCAGCTTTCCATTACTTTGACTAATGTCAGATAACAGAGTGAGTCTGATGTTATTGCCAGTGACTCTGCACCCAGACCAGAGGAGAGCCCTCTGGTTCAGAAGTGAAGCAGTTTGAATGAATGGGAGCTGCTGTGTAAACCAAGGTCTGGCCATGATGACTTGACAATATTTCAGTGTGAAAAAGAAAGCTCAATCTCCAAAACAGTTTGGTACATAATGATACAATCACTCAGACTGTTCCCCCATTGGTAGACTAGATGTGGAGGGGTAAATTCCCTTTTAATTACAGTAATTCCAGAGAGGAATATCCTCACAGAAAAGAATGAGAGAATTGCAGATTTTAAATGTGGGTTCATTTCAGGCTTGATCTGAGAGCCATGTCCCAAACATATCAACAGGGATCTGTAGTTTTCTATCGCTTTCCCTCATTCAATTTCCGATAATTATGTTAACTTAAGTATCTTTATTGAACCCTGGAAAGTTTTAAGTTCCTCAGCGTACACATCACAGACAAACTGAAATGATCCACCCACACAGATATTGTGGTGAAGAAGGCCTCTTCAACCTCAGGAGGCTGAAGAAATTTGTCTTGTCACCTAAAACCCTCACAAACCTTTACAGATTCACAATTGAGAGCATCCTGTCGGGCTGTGTCACCGCCTGGTACGGCAACTGCACCTCTCACAACCGCAAGGCTTTCCAGAGGGTAGTGAGGTCTGCACAACGCATCACCGGGGGCATACTACCTACCCTCCAGGACACCTACAGCATCCGATGTCACAGGAAGGCCAAAAAGATCCTCAAGGACAATAACCACCCGAGCAACTGCCTGTTCACCCTGCTACCATCCAGAAGGCAAGGTCAGTACAGGTGCATCAAAGCTGGGAACGAGAGACTGAAAAACAGCTTCTATCTCAAGGTCATCAGACTGTTAAACAGCCATCACTAACACAGAGGCTGCTTCCTACATACAGACTTGAAATCATTGGCCACTTTAATAAATGGATCACTAGTCACTTTAATAATGCCACTTTAATTATATTTACATATCTTGCATTACTCATCTCATATGTATATACTGTATTTTATACCATCTATTGCATCTTGCCTATGCTGCTATATCATTGCTCATCCATATATTTAGATGTACATATTCTTATTCCATCCCTTTACTTAGATTTGAGTGTATTAGGTAGTTGTTGTGGAATTGTTAGATTACTGTTAGATTTACTGCACGGAACAAGAAGCACAAGCATTACGCTACACTAGCAATAACATCTGCTAACCATGTGTATGTTACCAATAAAATTTGATTAGATTTAGACACAGAGCTTACTATGCCCTCTAGAGGTAGGATGGTACAATGACACACTTTAATATTTATATATTTTTTTTACATTTACAGGGAGTCAATGCTGAGACCAAGATATTTTTCCTGGTGAGCCCTGTATACCACCACAATACACATCCAAATACAAGAAACACATTAAACTACAAATTCATATACACATTAAAATACACTTTATTATACACAACAATACACAAAAAGCTAAACGCAATCATAAAAAACAGACACATTCTTCAATAAAAAGGTCCCCTTACAGCCATCTGAATTGCCCTAGAGGTACGAATTCCTATTTTTTAAGTGCATTGTAGATCATTCCACACACAAGGCGCAAGGAAACCGACCTAACTCTCTAGACACCAAAGGAGTCTCCAGAGTTAACCAATCCTGTGAACAGGTTTGATAACTTGTCATTGTAAATCTTAACAGTGAGGTTTGTGGAGCAGGGCTTGTAAACAAAAAGAGTGTAAGAATGTGATCTATGTCACTTCAAAGAGGTCCAGCCAACCTTTTGGTAAAGAATACAGTGATGAGTAATAATACTGTTTTCTGTGATAAAACTAAAGGCGCTATGAAAAACGGCATCAAGGTGTTTAAGAGTAGAGTTAGCTGCACTTTGATGAATACACTGAACAAAAATATAAATGCAACATACAACATTTTCAATGATTTTACTGAGTTACAGTTTATATAAGGAAATCAGTCAATTTAAATAAACTCATTAGGCCCTAATATATGGATTTCAAATGACTGGGAATACGGATATGCATCTGTATACCTTAAAAAAATATATAATGATTTTTTTTTAAGTAAGAGTGTGGATCAGAAAACAAGTCCGTACCTGGTGTGACCAGCATTTGCCAAATGCAGCGTGACACATCTCCTTCGCATGATCAGGCTGTTGATTGTGGCCTGTTGGGTCCCTGTTGGGTCCCATTCCGGTTGGGTATTGGCAGGAACTGAAAAACGCTGTCGTACATGTTAAACCAGAGCATCCCAAACCTGTTCAATGGGTGACATGTCTGGTGAGTGTACAGGCCATGGAAGAACTGGGACATTTTCAGCTCCAGGAATTGTGTACAGATCTTTGCGACATGGGGCCATGCATTATCATTCTGAAACATGAGGTGATGGCGGCGGATGAATGGCACGACAATGGGCCTCAGGATCTCGTCACGGTATCTTTGTGCATTCAAATTGCCATCGATATAATACAATTGTGTTCGTTGTCCATATCTTATGCCTGCCCATACTATAACGCCACCGCCACCATGGTGCACTCTGTTCACAACGTTGACATCAGCAAACCACTCGCCCACACGACGCCATACATGTGGTCTGCGGTTGTGAGGCCAGTTGCATGTACTGACAAATTCTCTAAAATGATGTTGGAGGCGGCTTATGGTAGAGAAATGAACATAAAATGTTCTGGCAACGGCTCTTGTGGACATTCTTTCAGTCAGCTGCCAATGCATGCCAATTTTCACGCTCCCTCAACTTGAGACATTTGTGGCATTGTATTGTGTGACGACAACTGCACATTTTAGTCGCTATTTATTGTCCCCAGCACAAGGTGCACCTGTGTAATGATCATGCTGTTTAATCAGTTTCTTGATATGCCTCACGTGTCAGGTGGATGGATTATCTTGGCAAATGAGAAATGCTCACTAATAAAGATGTAAACAAATTTCTGCACACAATTTGAGAGAAATACAATGTTTGTGGGTATGGAACATTTCTGGGATCTTTTATTTCAGCTCATGAAACATGGGACCAGCACTTTAAATGTTGTTTATATCTTGTTCAGTGTACATATCACTTTGCAAGCCAGCATAATGTGACTTGTTGAAGTCCACAAGAGTGGAAATTGATGAATGCAACAACCATGTCAACCATGGCTAGGTTTCCATCCAATTGGTGACAGATTTTCATGCTAATATAAAAAAAATCTGCATTAAAAACAATAACTATGCAGAGCTGAGATTGAGCGGAGAATGTTGTATGCAAAGCCAGGCACACAAAAGAGCCCTGGAAAGGCCTATGACAAATTGTAGCCAGAAGGACTACTGTACCCTTAAGGGATGGCAAGTAGTGAATAGTCAACTGTCTGATTGTCTGAAAATAGAAGCTGGCTTTCAGTCTCTCGGTCCCAGCTTTGTTGCACCTGTACTGTCTCCACCTTCAGGCCGTGGTTCAGTTGGCTGATGTCCTTGTTGTGGATGTGATGATGTTAGATAGAAGCTGGCTTTCAGTCTCTCTTTCTTGTTTTTTGTGTGATGTGCCAGAATGTATTTGAATAGTAGCTGCTACATTAGGGTACTGTGGTCATAGAGGGTACAGGATACTGAGTTGGAGAGATTTCACCTTCAGTCTGGCCAGTGGAGGGTTTCAATCCAAAGCATGGAATCCCTTTCCTTTTTTAATACTGAAGCACTTAGCTTACAGATAAATGGAATGTCTGGAAAAGACTGGCTCTTTAATGAGTGGACCTTAGCAATAACCATTGTAGGAAAAACTCATAACTTCCAGCAAATTGAGCATTTTAATAGAACACTTTTATTTTTTATTTTTTTTACATTGCTCCTACCTAGAATTGGATTCTATGCAAATAAATTTGACGTAGTGGTGATTGTCTTTCTTAGCTTTTGTTTCATCAAAACAAAAATTACAATTTGAGAAACCTATCTTAATTTCCTGGCTTAATTTTGACAGTGCCAAGTAGAATGTCAGAGAATTAGATGGTTGCTGATGCTGAGTAACATTTCAATTACATCCTTATTTAGTCAGTCTAAATTCTGGTAGTTGACAGGCTGAACCATATCATTATTTTAACAAGATCTGAAATATACAGGCACTTTGAACAAAGTGAGATCAAAGAGGGATCAATGGTCCAGTTGATGCTGTGAATGGGAGTGTGAATAACCCTTGTTCAGCTCAGGTCAGCCTCTTGCTATTGCAGCTTGCTCATCTCATACAGTATTCCTTTTTTTACAGCAGCAAATCACTATGGCCCTGATTCCAACCTGAGTTAAGCGCGTGGTCCAGCGAACTACCAAGTGGAAAAATAATTGACTTTTTTCCGACAGAAATAACACCATTGTCCATGCACTGTAATTTGCAACGCTATTGATAAGAGCTAGGTAAATGAGTAATCTGTTTGGGTAAGGGAATTGTAAATATAAATGACACTTGTCTCTCCTCGCCCCAACCTGGGCTTGAACCAGGGACCCTCTGCACACAGACAACAGTCACCCTCGAAGCATCGTTATCCATCGCGCCACAAAATCCTCGGCCCTTGCAGAGCAAGGGGAACAACTACTTCAGGTCTCAGAGCGAGTGAAGTCACCCGATCGAAACGCTATTAGCGTGCACCACCGCTAACTAACTAGCCATTTCACATCGATTACACCAATATGCAGAATAAACATTTTACAGCCTTTTAACTTGTAGGGATGGGCACTCTCAAATGTTGTAATTACAGGCTACCCCAACTTTCTAAATACCACGATCAGTCTCGACCCTCAGTAGGCCTAATAACAACACATATTCAACTGCCAATTTACTGTTAGTTCCCTTCAGTTGGTATAGCCTAGATTATCATTCCATTCCATTGTTTTGTTTACCTTCATTTGCTTCCTTTGTGAACTCCATCACGGACGTGTGGTTGTTGCGAGGGATCATTAGTCATATTTAATGAAATTGTTATGGAGCAGAGCACAGACCAAGACCGAACAGTTTGAACCCGACACTTGGCTATGTCATCACATAGTTCCATGGCTAGTGCAGGCAATAGATGAGGGTATGGCCTGCTATTGTACACTATTCTCCCTATTATAAATTGTATATACATTACCTTGGGTTAAACATGACCATTTTCTGAATGACTCAAACCACCACGAGGACTACATCGTAACAGTGGACTACTACAGCAGATAATTCGAACTCGACAAGCTTCACAGCACCACATCTGCAGCTGTGATACACAAGCTGAAAGCAGCCTTTGCCAGGCATGGCATTGTAGAGACTTTAATATCTGACAATGGGCCCTGTTATAAATCAAATGAGTTTGAATCCTTCACAAAAGCATGGGAGTTCACACATGTCACCACAAGCCCACATTACCCTCAAAGTAATGGCCTTGCTGAAAAATCTGTGCAGATTGCTAAATCACTCATGGACAAAGCAAAAGCAGACAAGAGAGACCCCTACCTCAGTCTCCTTGAATACCGCAACACTCCAGTTGACAACTTCAAATCACCAGCCCAGCTGTTGATGAGCCGCAGACTTCGCTCAACCCTTCCCAGCACCAACCAGCAGCTGCAACCTGAGGTCGTCAGCTACAAGGAAATGCATGAAAAACGTGCACAGAGACAACAACAACAAAAGCGATACTATGACAGGTCAGCTAGACCACTGCCACCACTGATCGACGGTGAGTCAGTTAGAATCCAGGAGCATGGCCTCTGGAAACCAGCAGTCGTCATCCAGCCAGCTGACACTGAACGTTCATATCACGTCCGCACAGCAGAAGGAGCAGTGTACCGCCACAATCGTCATCACCTACTGAACACAAAAGAACAACACACTGATGAGATGAACTGTTCCCCTGAAAGAGAACATGATGGACTAAACACACACACAGCACAACATACACCACACTTACCTGAAACACCACAAGAACTGATGACTGACACAGAAGCATGCTCAGCATCATATCGTACAAGGTCAGGAAGAGAGGTCAAGCCCAGAGCTGTCCTCGACCTGTGAAATGTCAAAGGGTGTAGGCGTATCGCTGCCCTAAAAGAGTTCCAGACTGTAAACGTGTTATTGAAAGTTCCCTTGAAATGCTTTGCTATTGTATTTGTTTGAAATGTTAAGATGTCATTTCTACAGGGAAAGCTGAGTTGCTGAGAATCCCTTGTTTGCATAATCACAGTCTTTCACAAGCAGACGCAGCTCAGTCCCAAACTGTTCAAAAGACTCGCTAGCTCCCTGTACTTTCTCATGGAATTTGTACCTAGCGAAAATTTTATTAGTCTTCGGCACAACATATGCTTCAAAACGATCGTAGTATGTTTTCAGTAACTTTGATTAAGCCTCGGTAAGTGTCCATGTGTTGTAAATATCTCCCCCTTTTTCACCGATCCAGAGGAGCAGGTAGCTGCATTTTTCCTCTTCTCCTCTTGCCTTCAGAGGACCCGTGAACATCAGCTCCACATGCTGTTTGTACTTACGCCATGCATCGGGTAAGTTTGTAGACTCCCAGTCCATTCGAGGTGAAGGAACTCCAGAAAAATCCATCTTTTAAGACCATTTACTCTGACACCATGTCTTGTTTTGTACGCTTTGTACAAAATAATAAAACGCAGAACTACATGATGTTTCTTAACATAACTCTTTAACTAGCTACAATTGCATGATCGCCTATCTCCAACCACGATCCACTGGCCATGACCTAACCGTCTGGGTGGTCTTAACCAATCACCGCACAGTAGGATACGGCGGTAAAATGCATCCAATTATAATTCGGTATGTATTCACATATGAATATTACACACATCTGCAGAGCTAAATGTTTGCCTTTATCACCATGAGGAAAATAACATCTGGCAAGCTTAAATTCAAACGAGAGAAGACATTCAGTGGGAACAGCTTAGCTCATCAAAGCAGACAAAAAAACAGATACTTATTCATCCTTCCACATTTCTCTGCCACACTGAGTAGTGTGATGCGTCATGATGATTATGGCTGGACTCATTCACCAAAGGAAAGGGAGCACTGCCGCAACCTCGCTCTCCAACCAAGGTGCATGAACTGAAGAGCAAACTAAAGTAAAGGGGAGATTTCGCAACTTTGAGGACAATGGAAGTTACAACATTACAAGTAAAACCAGTGTTTCGGCTTTTGGCCATTGCATTAGTTTTACTTAACTTCCATTGTCCGTTAAAGAGTTACTGAATCTCCCGTCTAATTCAGTGGACTCATTCACCAGTGTGTGTGTACCTCCTCTTGATGCTGAAGGCAGTCAGTCGGGGTGGGTTGCAGCTGACAGTAAGTATAACCAACACTTCACTTAAAATAAACATCCTCTGCAGAAAGGTTTAACCTCATCTCAATTAAAAGGCATGAGTCATAAAGGTAATGTGCCACATAGGCTTTCAATGACCACAAAATAAGCCCCCAAAAGATAAAAGGAGAGAAAAGGCATGATGTGGAGCTTGCCATTGCAGAATTATAACTCCTGTGCACAAAGCTAAAACAATGACAAAACCATAAAAGCCCTCTCACAGACAGGTTTTATTTATTGTTTTTATTAACGTCGCTTAAAAAAAGGCTAAAAGCAAAATAACAAAACTTTGACGATGTCACAATTGCAACCATTCCTTTCAAGGGTAGAAAATGCTGTTAACACTAAACAAAATTAGTTAATCTGTTTATGTCAAGCATTAGATTCATTAATATACAGAGGATTCGGTGCGTGGGGGTCCCTCCATTCTTCAGGTTCATTCAATGTTTTCAGACGAATCCCTATCAGTCAGTGATGTACTGGAAACAGAGCCGAGTGAAATGAAACGCCTTCAAAGCAGAGTTGTAAGTTCTACTTCACATATTTCTCCATGAATTTCTTGTGGAACTCGGAGCGCAGAGTGTCGTTGACAAAGCGTTTCTCCCTGCGTGCCTCATCCACTCCCTTTGCACAGTTCTTGAACACTACATCATCGTCCCACCTTAGAGAGAAAGAGACAGGAGAGGATATAAAACAACTGTCATCCACAGCGATGCCCCAGGCAGTTGTGTTTGTGTGCGTTTACCTCCTCTTGACACTGAAGGCAGTCGGGGTGGGGACCATCTGTTGCTGCTGCTGCTGCTGCTGTCCTGCCAGGTTGAGCAGAGGATTCCCACTCAGGATGTTCTCCATGCGGATCCTCTCCTCCTCAGCTTTCTGCTCACGCTCCTGGTACAGGACACAAAACGTGGACAGAGAGGACCAGGTGCTAAGCTCTCATTGTTGCTAAGATCAATACTTTAGCCACTTTCTGATTGGCCTTGATAAAAGGCTCAAATAGTTGCTTGCAAGCATCTCAAAAATCAACAAAAAAGGTAGACATGTTTAAAGGACCAGTCCTGAATTGAAACAAATGTAACCACTCTGAAATTCATAGACAGAGCTATAGATGCAAGGACTGACAATCCAATATATCAACATTAGTTTCATGCATGTTTTGAGGCATTTACTCCAATCTTATATTTTGGGTTCTGATGGGGTTTGACAGTTGAATCAACATGTATATATCCAAGTCAGAAAATGTCTGACCAGGATTATACACTACAATGACGAAAGTATATGGACACCCCTTCAAATTAGTGGATTCGGCTATTTCAGCCATACCCATTGCTGACAGCTGTATAAAATCGAACACACAGCCATGCAATCGCCATAGACAACCATTGGCAGTAGAACAACCTTACTGAAGAGCTCAGTGACTTTCAACGCGGCCCCGTCAAATTTCTGCCCTGGTCAACTAAGTGCTGTTATTGTGAAGTGAAAACATCTAGGAGCAACAACAGCTCAGCCGTGAAGTGGTAGGCCGCACAAGCTCACAGAACGGGACCAGTGAGTGCTAAAGCGTGTAGCACATAAAAATAGTCTGTCCTCTGTTGCAACACTCACTAACAAGTTCCAAACTGCCTCTGGAAGCAACGTCAGCGCAATAACTATTTGTCAGGAGCTTCATGAAATGGGTTTCCATGGCCGAGCAGCCAAGCCTAAGATCACCATGCGCAATGCCAAGCGTCGACTGGAGTGGTGTAAAGCTCGCTGCCATTGGACTCTGGAGCAGTGGAAATGCGTTCTCTGCAGTGGTGAATCACGCTTCGCCATCGAAGTCCGACGGCCGAATCTGGGTTTGGCAGATGCCAGGGGAACACTACCTGCCGAAATGCATAGTGCCAACTGTAAAATTTGGTGGAGGAGGAATAATGGTCTGGAGCAATTTTTTTTTTTGTGGTTCAGGCTAGGCCCATTAGTTCCAGTGAAGGGAAATCTTAACGCTACAGCATACAATGACATTATAGACTATTCTGTGCTTCCAACTTTGTGGCAACAGTTTTGGGAATACCCTTTCCTGTGTCAGCATGACAATGCCCTGATGCACAAAGCGAGGTCCATACAGAAATAGTTTGTCGAGATCGGTGTGGAAGAACTTGACTACCTGCACAGAGCCCTGACCTCAACTCCATTGAACACCTTTGGGATGATTTGGAACGCCGACTTAGAGCCAGGCCTAATCACCCAACATCAGTGCCTAACCTCACTAATGCTCTTGTGGCTGAATGGAAGCAAGTCCCCGCAGCAAGGTCCCAACATCTAGTGTAAAGCCTTCCCAGAAGAGTGGAGGCTGTTATAGCAGCAAAGGGGTGGACCAACTCCATATTAATGCCCATGTTTTTGGAATTAGATGTTCAGCTAGCAGGTGACCACATACTTTTCAAACAAAACAACCCATTCATTTAGCAGGTCAATTGAGCCCTATTCTCTTCTACTACTCAGCAATACCAGAGAAAGCCATTTGCACTTGGCTGGACTCAACTGGCACGACTGTGACCTTGCAGCTATTGATTATCTTCTAGCGACTCGTATCTCTGCATTGGCGGCCTTACCTTGCGTTCCTGCTCCTCAGCCCGCTCCTTCTTGATCTTCTCCAGTTCAGCCAGCAGAGCTGCAGTGTCATCATCATCACTGTCCTCAGAGTCATCATCTTCCTCATCATCCTACACCCAAAAACATAAAACAATAAAAGGTTAGAGGCTGAGCTTTCAAAAAAAAAAAAAAAAAAAGCAGACTTTAATGTGACAGGTGGATGAACATGTGGCACCTACGTCAGTGAGGGGGTCATCTGCATCCAGGTTGGCAGCAGGGATCTGATCTAGTCTGGGCCTCTTTGAGGACGAGGATGAAGATGTGGTGTGTTCTGAAAATTAAAAAGAGAAACCACAATTTCAATGATACTTGCTTGAGATGAAAGCCCCTGCACCTTTGGGCATAATGGTATGTCAGATGCTAAATCCTCTTGATCTTCTTTACACACAGCAGACAATATTTTACATTCAGTTCAATCTTTACCTCAGGTCTGAGATTATGTGTATGCCTGGATACCCACCTCTTGGTCCCCTCTCTCTGGTCTTCTCCCGGACAGCAACACGCTCCCTCTCCTCCAGCTCTCTGCGGAAGTCACGGGCACGCACCTCCTCGGGGGCATCCTGGGTGGGCTGTCTGAGGGGATGAGACAGGGACACAGTGAGACATCACTTTATCTTCAACCAGAGGGACCTGTTCCCAACTACTGGTGCAGTGCAGTGCAGCACTAAGCCATATGGTATGGGGAAAGACTGATGCCAAGATGTCAAAGCACAACAAGTATAGGTTTTGTTACTTGTGTCACTCACCTGTATTTGATCTTTGTGTGACCAGGCAGATCTCGGCTTGAGTACTGTTTGGACAAGGCACTGAGATCGCCCTCTCCCTTCCCTCTCCCTCCTCTCGCTGGCTCAAACGTTGGTCTCGCGGCTGTTGTCATTTTTGGTAGCTCTAAAAATAAAAAACCCAAGGAAACATAGCTAGCTAGCGAGAACATAAAGGGCAACACATACATAGCTAACGTTAATCAGCTATTAACACATCAAATCCCTTGACGTCTTTTAATGTCACGTTAACATAACTCAATACGTATTTAGTTAGCTAACTCGCCATGATGAAACAATCAAACGGTGGACGTCTGAGATACAGAGTAGTTGGCGAGAAACGTTAGCTAGCTAGTAGTACTGTACTTAATCAACACAGACATCTAGGCTAGCTAGTTATATGGCTAGCTAACCAACCGACACAGCTAGTTAGTAAAGCAAATTTAGTAACGATTTCAGCATTGCGTGGAATTTAGTACAAACTTGGTATTGATTATTGCTGTGCAAACACCAGCACACTCGTCTACGCTAGGTAGTAAGTTATGTGTACCGGGGTTGTTCGCTAGCAAGCTGGCTGCCAGCTAACGTTAGCTTTACTATCTTTTCAGCGAGAAAAATAACAGTCATACAGTAACCAAAGCTACAAGTTTACTAAAATATAACTATATTTCAAAATGTTTTTTTTAAAACAACTAGCTAGCAAGCTAATATGGAATAATTTCGAGGAAATGTACCTTTTTCCTCACACTATGAGGAAGAGAAAGGCCCTTTAGATGTAAACAGTGACGTCACGCCGTCCTTCTTCTTCTGTGGGTTTTATGGCGGACTGCAACCCAAAAAGGTGTATTGCCGCCACCAACTGGACGGGTTGAAACGTGACGTTACGCCGTATGCGATTTTTCCTTTCGTAGGATAGCCGGAGGCAAAGGCATTATCATTAATGACTTATGACGGGTGATTGGTGAGCCTTCTTGGGTGTGTGACGTCTCACAGATGCACTTTTACCTTTCTACAAACTGTCCGTATGTTGCTTTTTGTGCTTTCAAGAAACTGGGAACAAAAAACGAGGCCAAATCATGATGTCAATGATCTTCAAATCGGAATGTACGAGCTGTAGAATGATGGCTGAGTTTCCAACTTCGAATTCCGAGTTGGATGACCATTCAAAACGATTTTTCCCATTCTGAGCTTTTTTGTATATCTTTTTTTGAGTTCCCCAGTTATCTTGAATGCACTGAAGTCGGACATTTCTGAGGTCCCAGTTGTTTTGAACGTTTTTAACTCTGCATTTTTTAACCGAGGTGCAATCTGAATGAGATGGCTGCCAATATAGAGTACCACAGTATGAGTCATAATTCCCATAAAACCTAGCGGTCAAACAGGGAAATGGTTCCAATCGTTTTTCCACCATTCATTTTTCCCATAGTGGATTTTAGAAGCACTTAAAATAGTAAGATGGCGATGACAGATATGGCAGCTCTGCTTCTAGCTCCTAAGCAACTTTGCAGTATATATTTTTTGTGTGTGTGTTATTCTTACATTATTAGCCCAGAATTGTTTTTGTGTAACTACATACAGCCGGAAAGAACTTTTGGATATCAGAGCAGCGGTAACTCACCAGCATTACAACCAGGAATATGACTTTCCCGAATTGGAGCCTTCGTTCGTAGACCCCAGGGCAATTTAATTTATTCCAGAGGCTGCTCCAAAACACAGCCGGCGGAGAAGAGGTATTCGGATTGGATTTCTAGTCCGACTCAGGAAAAGTGCACACCATCCACCAGCATGTACTCGGAAGGTCCACTTCCAAGTATATTACTCGCTAATGTTCACCTCGTGTAAAGTAGACGAGGTCAGGGCAAGGATCTCCTTCCAGAGAAGCATCAGGGATTGTAACATACTCTGTTTCACGGAAACATGGCTCTCTCGGGATATACAGTCCCTGTCCATACAGCCAGCTGGGTTCTCAGTACATCGCGCAGACAGGAATAAAGAACTCTCCGGGAAGAAGAAAGGCAGTAGTGTATGTTTCATGATTAACTACTCATGGTGTGATTGTGATAACGTACAGGAACTCAAGTCCTTTTGTTCACCATACCTAGAATACCTCACAATCAAATGCCGACCGTATTACCACCCAAGGGAAGCCGATACCACGATGGCCCTCAAAGAACTACACTAGACTTTATGCAAACTGGAAACCACATATCCTGAGGCCACATTTATTGTAGCTGGGGATTTTAATGAAGCAAATTTTGGGAAAACGCTACCGAAGTTCTACCAACACATTGACTGTAGTACTCGCACTGGTAAAACATTGGACCACTGCTACTAATCTTTTCGAAATGCCTTCAAGGCCCTCCCCCGCCCTCCCTTAGGCAAATCTTATCAAGACTCCATTTTGCTCCTTCCTTCCTATAGGCAGAAACTCAAACAGGAAGTACCTGTGCTAAGATCTATTCAACGCTGGTCTGACCAATCGGAATCCATCAAGATTGTTTTGATCACACGGACTGGGATATGTTCCAGGTAGCCTCTGAGAATAACATAGACGAATACGCAGATACGGTGACTAAGTTCATCAGGAAGTGTATAGGAGATGTTGCAACCACTGTGACTATTAAAACCTACCCAAACCAGAAGCTGTGGATAGATGGCAGCATTCGCGCAAAACTGAAAACGCGAACCACCGCATTTAACCATTCCAAGGTGACTAGGAATATGGCCGAATACAAACAGTGTAGTTATTCCCTCCGTAAGAAAATGAAACAGGCAAAACGTCAGTACAGAGACAAAGTGGTGTCGCAATTCAACGGCTCAGACACGAGACGTATGTGGCAGGGTCTACAGACAATCACGGACTACAAAGGGAAAGCCAGCCCCATTGCGGACATCAATGTCTTGATTCCGGACAAGCTAAACACGTTCTTTGCCCGCTTTGAGGATAACACAGTGCCACCGACGCAGCCCGCTACCAAGGGCTGTGGACTTCTTCTCCGTTGCCGACGCAAGACATTAAAGCTTGTTAACCCGCGCAAGGCTGCCGGCCCAGACAGCATTCCTAGCCGCGTCCTCAAGAGTATGCGCAAACCAGCTGGCTGGAGTGTTTACGGACCTATTCAATCTCTCCCTATCCCAGTCTGCTGTCCCCACTTGCTTCAAGATGTCCACCATTGTTCCTGTACCCAAGAAAGCAAAGGTAACTGAACTAAATTACTATCGCCAAATAGCACTTACTTCTGTCATCATAAAGTGCTTTGAAAGGCTAGTTAAGGATCATATCACCTCTACCTTACCTGACACCCTATACCCACTTCAATTTGCTTACCGCCCCAATAGATCCACAGGTGATGCAATCACCATCACACTGCCCTATCCCATCTGGACAAGAGGAATTCCTATGTAAGAATGCTGTTCATTGACTATAGCTCAGCATTCAACACCATAGTACCCTCCAAGCTCATCATTAAGCTCGGGGCCCTGGGTCTGAACCCTGCCTTGTGTAACTGGGTGCTGGACCTCCTGACGTGCCGCCCCCAGGGGGTGAAGGTAGGAAGCAACACCTCCACTTCGATGATCCTCAACACAGAGCCCCACAAGGGTGCGTGCTCAGCCCCCTCCTGTACTTCCTGTTCACCCATGACTGCATGGCCACGCACGCCTCCAACTCAATCATCAAGTTTGCAGACGACACAACAGTAGTAGGCCTGATTACGAGACAGCCTACACAGGGAGGAGGTGAGGGCCCTGGTAGAGTTGTGCCAGGAAAATAACCTCTCACTCAACGCCAACAAAACGAAGGAGCTGATCGTGGACTTCAGGAAACAGCAGAGGGAGCACGCCCGTATCCACATCGACGGGACCGCAGTGGAGAAGGTGGAAAGCTTCAAGTTCCTCCATCAAGGACATCAACCACCCGAGCCACGGCCTATTCACCCCGCTATCATCCAGAAGGCGAGGTCAGTTCAGGTGCATCAAAGCTGGGACCGAGAGACTGAAAAAACAGCTTCTATCTCAAGGTCATCAGACTGTTAAATAGCCATCACTAACTGGCTTCCACCCAGTTACGCAACCCTGCACCTTAGAAGCTGCCGCCCTAATATACATAGACTTGGAATCGCTGGCCACTTTAATAGGGGAAGACCAGTCACTTTAATAATGTTTAAATCATGTTCACATACAGCTTTACTCATCGCATATGTATATTTTGAATTCTATTCTACTGTATTTTAGTCAATGCCACTCCGACATTGCTCAATCTAATATTTAGATATTTCTCATATTTCCATTTACTTGTAGATGTATGTGTATTATTGTGAATTGTTTTTAGATACTACTGCACTGTTAGATACTACTGCACTGTTAGGAGCTAGGAACACAAGCATTTCACTACACCCGCAATAACATCTGCTAAGTATGTGTATGTGATCAATAAAATTTGATTTGATAAGGGCTGTGTATCATGTAGGCTTACCCTGGCGTGACGTTTTGTATAATTCTGTCTAGGACTAGGTGACTTTTAGCAATATATTTGCCTGTATTTACCCCCCCCCCCCCCCCCCCCCCAAAATGAAATGCTAATTAGCTGCTAATGTGGCTAACATAAATAACTACAAATACCATGATGATCTGGACAAGTCTACCGAATCGGCAAAGGTAAGAATCTCTGGATTAACTAGCTAATGTTAGCTAAATGTAGTAATGAATAAATTGCCAACATTTCTTTAAATGGACAATTCTGTGAACTGTCTTGTGCAAGTTTTAAAATGACACTAACTGTTAGCAAAAGTATCAGCTAGAGATGACTTGCAGGAGCTTACAGGGATTTGTAGTTTTGCATGATGACTCGAAGTGGAATCGTGTATATTTTTTGCGTTTCTGCCGTCCAGAGTGAGTGAACGTGTGCCACACGATTGGCGTCAAGAACTGTGACTTGCTTTCCTCTCCGGAAAGCAGGGCAACATTGAAAGGAGTGATAACTGGAGTGGCGTTAAGTGTTGAGGAGGATAAATTGAGAAGTGTGCAGAAGGACATGATACAAAGGAAGGTGTATAGGTGGAAAAAGTTGTGTGTGTAAACTATAGGGTTACCCATGATGTTGGAGATCAGAGGTGTCTGGTAAGAGAAAGGCTGGTTGAGGTTGCCAGGATCAGAGTGGTACAGAAGGTGTTGGATGCTGAGGCAGTGAAGAGTAGTAGAGAAAGATGGGTCCAGGGTTAGGGATCCTAAGAGGAGGGGGACAGAGCCAAGCACGCACTAACGAGATCCTATTGGCACGTTCTAGCATATATTTGCATATTTCCGTTAGGGAAAGGGAAGGGAAAGGGGGACACCTAGTCAGTTGTACACCTGAATGCATTCAACCCAACCCCTCTGCTGCCTTAATTGACATCCAAAGCCTACTCTGTTACATGCGCATGTGCAATAACTCAATTCGCCTCCTTCTAAACAACAATATTGTTTATTTGGCAAAAAGTAAAATCTACATGACTTAGTCCACTCTGTTCATAACATATTCTAGTTTGGGAACAGAAAACAGTATTGAGATCAAACGTTTAATTGATGAGAAAATTTGCTTAATGTTGGCCAAAATCCAACTTCTCCATCTGCTGGTCACTGGGCTTCCTCTCATTACCATATTTGGCAGTGAGTGGAAATGCCAAGCAGATGCTTCACACTTATACATCCAATGAAATATCTGGCTCATTGTTCTGTGACGTTATCATGTCTAGCTAACCAGTTGAACCTCTGAGGTCAAACAGCAATTTTGAAACCTGATTTTACAGTATGTGTATTTGTGGGAGACATTTTTCTAAATAGCCTGATTTTCATGCCACAGTTTTATCTAGAATTTCGTTTATGCTAATATTTTCTGATGCTACAGATACACACATACCAGTATCATACATCCAGTTACCAGTATGCATGTTGATATATCAAATAAACAGAACAGATGTATTTGTAACTTCTTTATTGTTTTGAAAATGTCCTTACAGGCACTGTGTGAGGCACAGTTTCAGTTGCACTGTTGTCCTTTTAGCTTTGGGGGGGGGGGGGGGGACAAATGGCTGAATGTGGCTTTGATGAAGGCACGACCTCCCAAAACTACTACAACAATCCTGAAGCACAACCTGGGAAAGAGAGAAGTGCAGCTTTAACTCTCAGACCAGTAGATTATCATTTTGTAAAG
This sequence comes from Salmo trutta, assembly GCF_901001165.1. NCBI lineage: Eukaryota > Metazoa > Chordata > Actinopteri > Salmoniformes > Salmonidae > Salmo > Salmo trutta. The sequence goes on along the minus strand of NC_042971.1, from coordinate 39,665,276 downwards.
TTTGGACAACTCAGCTTCCATCATCAGTTATAATTCAGATGATACATAGTCTAATTGGTGTTAACACAAGATGTTTATTAAAATAAAATATGAAAAACACTAAACTTAAAGGGAAAATCCACTTTTTCTTTAGTCCACTGTTAATACAGCATCATCATGATTGTGTACTAATGAAAAAAATATCCCTTTAAAAAGGTAGGTTGGCAAAAAGCAAACAGTACTTTGGTGAATGTCATCTGAGTTCACAGTGGCATTGATTAAACATTGTAACTAAACTTATACATGGGGGGGGTGCTACAATATGACACATTTCACATCTGAGAAATTAAATGCAAGAAAGATTGAGGGAGAGGAGTTAAGGAAATACTGACATTTCTTGCATATTTCCAACTGGGAGTTTTTTTCCTACAGTAAATATCTGCAAAACTGATTGACACTGCCATCAGCAGTTCCTACATTTGCAGATACAGATGTGCAAAGAGCAACAATCATTCACAAAAACACCATGATTTTTTTCAACCCTACATTGGTGAAGAAATAAGCATCAAATAAATTCTGGTGAGACAAAGTTAACAGTGCAGATTTTAGGATTAGGAATACACTCATGTGGTGATACTTCAGTAATTATAAAACAAAGAGCACATTCCCAGCATTACATAACTTATTGCAGTTCTAAAAATGTACTTCCTAATGGAATATAAAAATGCTTTGAAAATGTCTCATGGATCTAACATCTGTACACTGCATCTTTGGTAGAAATGGACAAGTATGCAATCTTAATATCTTACAGACCCAGTGAGAAACATTCAGCACAGAGCAGGATGAGAGAAGTCCTAAAATTGCTGATAACATTGCCACAAAATCGTGTGGCTACCTGCTGTGATATATATTCTGTATTAGGACTGTATTAGGACAAACATTGCAGATAAATAGTTCTCTAGAAATATTTTAAATAGCCAGATTTATTGACAAAGGTGTAAATATACTGAAAAGCGTAATTATTCTATCACAGCCTTTTAAAAGGTAAACTCAGCGATATGACAGATGCATAAAGTAAACAGCATAGTGGCTCAATTTCTGCAACAACTAAGAGTGATGAAGCCAGACGTTCAACTTCTGTTTTGGTCTCCTGGCTACCATGCTGTAAGTGTGAAGCGAACTCATACACATGCGAAGATACTGTGTGTGACTGTTAGAGTGAAGTTTCTTATCTCACTCATCTCAATATCTGCGGTGCTGCTCATGGCAACATCATTTAGCTGAGTCTACCTTTTTAAATTGCACATTTTTTTGAAATATTGCACTTTTTAAAATAGTGCCACAAAAGGGCTTGCTCTCTCAATCAGATAACATTTTCATCTTGCACCTGATATTGGTGGGACTGAACCAAATCAAGGCATTACATTCAGAGGTATATTCTGCGTTGTGCAACACCGTTTCCGGCTATTCAGTATCTTCCTTAGAGCACAGTGCAGTACTTTAAGGTTGCTTGGATAAATACATATATTTTTTAAAGTTAGTCATGAACTCCAACCCCTTCACTATGTCACTAAAGCCAAACTGGCAATATCATTTTGGCAAAAATTTGCACAATTTCACAATTTCCTTCATTTTCACATACTTCCTCTTTTAAAAGGGCATTAAGCTAAAAAAAATAGTTCAAAGTCCCCATCCAACCATACAGTAAGAGGCCAGTGTTAGAGACATGTGCCTGGTAGTGAGACAGTTTCCAGTTTCCTGGAGAGGGGAAGGCCAGTAGTGGTGTTGGGGGGACGTGGGCTGGGGTTTCTATTGGTCAGTTGGAGACAGATGGCCTGCTGTGGTTGGTCAGGTCATGTAGCGTGTGATGGCGCGCAGGGCATATAGCAGTTCTGCCTGAATCCTGGCCTCCATTAGGAGTAGGTTCACATGGACCTGGAAGGGGCATGGTGGCCAGAGGATTAGCATACCATACATACTATAACACAGTGCAGTTACTTTATATAACTGGAATGGTATGGACTGCAGTATGGACAGCCATTGAGATGTAAAATGGATATGCATTTGCAGAATGTAGCACAAGGCTATAAGAGACAAAAGACAATTCACTGAGTCGGATATGTAAACCAAGTGAGATTCTGTTGAGAAACGTTATGGGGTCCGAAGGAAAATATGCTTGTACAGACATAATTACTAACTAAAGTGAATGCTGCTGTCCTCATTACGTCAGGGATGAGACATTTGTTCCAGGTTGTCTTGACCTGAGCATTAAAAACAAGACAATGACCCACTTCCACGCTGCTGGTTCTAATAATAACTCAAGCTCGTCTTTCATCTCTTTCAGCCCAGTCAGATTCCAATATGGGGCCTCTGCAGAACAACTCAAAACACAATAACAGCATGTTCCTGTGGCCAAGAGCTTCATTTCCTCCAGCTCTGCTCAATAGTTCTAGTGTACTCATGAGCCAAAGCCTCCTGCAGAAACACAATCTAACAGCATGACCAGCCCTGCCACTGAACTCTGGCCTAGTTACAAAGACATATCAGGATTCACAAGATCCTTTTTATGGCTGTTGACAGTGTAAAGCAAAGCAAAACGTTGTTTTTCAAAGGATACACACGTACATAAACACCATACGATTATACACTCTCACAAACACGAGCATCTGCAGTTTTCTAACCTTCTCGGAGTGACGGAACTGCCTCCAGTAGCTGTCGTACATGCGACGCGTGGTCCTCTCTGGATAACATGTTACCGTCTTTATATAGACCTTTAGGCTGCGTTCCAATAGCTGATTCACCTCCCCATAGTCATAGTCATCATATCTGCAGACAGGACATCAAGCCTGGAGCATCACTTTACAGTATGGACTACTTCAGGGCTTCAATAAACACTTACTCACTCATTTAAATATTATCATTATCACACTAACTTGATTGATGCTAAGTGTCCACACTTGATAGTGAATGAGAAATGTATGTGACAGAGAGGGCACTGATGCCTTACCTGATGCCATACATGCAGTGCACGTAGTTGAAGAGTGCACGTCGGAGCATGGTGGTGTCCACGTCCTCGTGACTGGCCATGTTATAGTAGGTCAGGTCACACGCTGTCCGGAACTTGTCATCCAGCAGCAGCCCGATGTCTGAATAAAGCCTGTTGACCAGAGAGAAACCATGGTCCTCCCACGAGTAGTCCTACAGACAGAGAGAAAGCGAGTGAAGTTGTTCAGGCATGACAGTGGAATTAAGGTTTTCCATTATCACCCACCTGTGCTCTAAAGGTTGGTGGATTGTCTTCTCCTCGTCGAGAAAAGTCCTGGTACCCGAAGGTGGCATCTTCCACAAACTGAGACACTTTAGATGTGGGCATCACCTCATCCTCCAAATCTGCAGAGTCACAATGGAGATGGATCATAATCAGTAATCACATAATCCCTTTACTCAGTGAGAGAGAGACAACAGGAACAGGTGTGGTTGCAGTACCTCCAGAGCCCACCAGTAGGCTCTCTTTCTTCTCCTTCTCGAAGCGTGTGGCCATCTCCTCCTGCGAGGCCTCATCCTCCTCTCTCTCCTCCTGCAGCCTCTTCATTCTGTCCATCAGCGCCTCCAACTCACTGACCGAGTCTGTGGTCTGAAAAACACACAACAAACCAGAACTCTGTTATTAAGACAATAGAGTTACACATACTTAGATACATTTCCAACACAATCCCTCCAAACACACATATTTAAATCTCACCTCAGGGCTGGTACTGCTGAGATCTCGGTCCAGGTGATGGTCGCTTGCCAGGTCACATGTACAGTAGTTGCTGATGTAGACGGCCTGGAAGCCGTTGGCGTTTTGTGTGTCCACCTGGGGGTTGATGCCACTGCCAAACACAAAGCTTGCCAGGGCATGGAAATGGGCCAATATGACCACAGCATGGACCAGCTCTGCCAAAGACCAACTGTGCTCCCCTGTCTTCACCAAGTTCTAAAGTAGAGGGGAAGAGAAAGGTTTGGTGCGAGTTACTTTGTGTGCGTATGTGGATAAAAGTCGTGTTTTTGAATAGATACAGTATGTGCATATGTGGATGATGTACTTGAATAAGTGTATGTTTTATACATGTCTGTGTTCTAACCTGAATGTGCTCTTTGGTGATGAGCCAAGGTCTGTGTGCTAGGAGCTTGTTGATCTCGTTGAGGTTCCTCAGTCTCTGAGGGATGTACTGCAGGCCCTTCAGCCAGTCCAGACACACCCCCATCCTGTAGAACTCACGCACATGCAGAGACACCAGGAAGGAACACTGGTGACGCGCTGCAGCCTGGAGAGAACAAGAGGGGAGGCTTTCATATTTCTATTATTTATAGCCTACTGGGAAAACTCTTCCTTTACTGCATATACTTTGTTGTTTTCTACTGTCTAAACTATTTATATTCTTGTTCTATATACCATAGGTGTCTGGCTAGACTGTAAACTCTCCTTCCAGACTCACATTAAGCATCTCCAATACAAAATTAAATCTAGAAGCGGCATCCTATTTCACAAAAAAAAGCATCCTTCACTCATGCTGCCAAACATACCCTCGTTAAACTGACCATCCTACCGATCCTCGACTTCGGCGATGTAATTTACAAAATAGCCTCCAACACTCTACTCAACAAATTGGATGCAGTCTATCACAGTGCCATCCATTTTGTCCCCAAAGCCCCATATATCACCCACCACTGCGACCTGTACGCTCTCGTTGGTTGGCCCTCGCTTCATACTCGTCGCCAAACCCACTGGCTCCAGGTCATCTACAAGTCTTTGCTAGGTAAAGCTCCGCCTTATCTCAGCTCACTGGTCACCATAACAACACCCACCCGTAGCACGCGCTCCAGCAGGTATATCTCACTGGTCACCCCCAAAGCCAATTCCTCATTTGGCCGCCTTTCCTTCCAGTTCTCTGCTGCCAATGACTGGAACGAATTGCAATTTTTTTTTTTAAATCACTGAAGCTGGAGACTCATATCTCCCTCACTAGCTTTAAGCACCAGCTGTCAGAGCAGCTCACAGATCACTGCACATAGCCCATCTGTAAATAGCCCATCCAACTACCTCATCCCCATACTGTATTCATTTATTCATTAATCTTGCTCCTTTGCACCCCAGTATCTCTACTTGCGCATTCATCTTCTGCACATCTATCACTCCAGTGTTTAATTGGTATATTGTAATTGCTTCGCCACCATGGCCTATTTATTGCCTTACCTCCCCCTTATCTTACCTCATTTGCACACATTGTATATAGAGTTTTTCTACTGTATGTTTGTTTATTCCATGTGTAACTCTGTGTTGTTGTTTGTGTTGCACTGCTTTGCTTTATCTTGGCCAGGTCGCAGTTGTAAATAAGAACTTGCTATCAACTAGCCTACCTGGTTAAATAAAGGTGAAATAAATAAAATAAATATTCTGGGTAGTACTGTATTTAACAGTCCTGTTTTAGTTGGCATTCACCATGTAGCTGGCATGGCAGACTAATATAAAGCATACATACTGCCTGTATATGCATGATCTATACTAAATTAACATTTTCTATGCACGTTGTATACTGTCAATTCTAAGCATGACTTATTTTAATCTGCACATTGATTGTTTCCACATGGTTCTTTAACAATGCATTGCATTCAGCTGTTCCTCCTGACATAACATGCTGCGTCGTTAAGAGTGAGGGGGCAGACTTTGGCCTAGTTGTGGGCCACATCAGGAACTGGGTGAGTTGGAGGTGGGCTGGGAGGACCCTCTGAAATGGCTGCATAACAAAGCTCCACAGATGGAAGTGTTGAGTGGACAGTGTGCCTAAGCGCGCGCACACCTCTCTCTCTCTCTCTCCCTCCCTCAGGGGAATCTCAGCACTGAGACGAAAGTTTAAACACCATGAAGAAAAATATAACCCGTCACGTCGGGACAGCCATTGGTTGTTAGGGAAATGGGTGAATATGGAGATGATATAAATCAGTAGATGAGTTAGATAGGTCTCCTGAGCAGGGAGGGAGAATCTAAGGGAGGACGTGTCTATGCAGGAGACATCCCCATCGGCTTAGCTTGACCTTTGACCTATCCTGTATCATGCAGCTTCAGGTAGAAGTTGCCTGTAGGATCAGCTTACCTTACCTATATCCTAACCTCAACCATTGCAGGGAACAATGGCTGCGTCTGAAATGGCACACTATATATTAGTACACTTCTTTTGACCTGTTCCCAGGGCTCTGGTCAAAATTAGTGCTCTATATAGGGAACTATGGTGCAATTTTAGACACAACCAATGATAATCTCTTGTTCATCCTACTCCAGTGTTTACCATGATGGCGATGTAGTGTCGGCAGTGGAGAGGCAAGGGGCCGTCCATCCTCAGCAAGTAGAACTGGCTGTGCAGGAAGGACTCCAGGTAGTGGGGGTGCAGTCCCATCACCTGGGTCAGGTGGTCCACATGGCCCAACGGAGAGTAGGCCTCGGCTAGGAGCTGCTCTGTGAGGGGGTCCACTTGGGACGCCTCCACAATCTGGAACCAGGAAGGAGGGATAGGGGGAAGGGGTCCGGCAGGACAGTGAAGAGAGAGGTTTCAGTCAGGCAGTGTGTATTGAAATTGTGTTACAGTAAAAAATATGCTGCTGTAATCTAAAATATGGTTTACACCTCTAAATTCGAGGCTAGGAGAACATAAAGGTGGAAAGAAAGACAAAGGGCAAAAAGTTCTAGAGATTAAACAAAAGTGACAGAAAACGAGAGTGTAAGCAGGACAGGGGGAAATATAGCCTCAAGACAGAGAACGAAAGCATTTTCTCACCTCTTCCTTTGGAATGAAGGCACTGGGTCCACTGGAGAAGGGTCGCGGCACTCTGACTCCTTTCTCCTGAGACGAGACAAGAGCGGTAGATAAGGAAACTGGGTTAGCTAAGGAACCGTAGTACACAAGGAACTTAGATGTACAACCCCACTTTAAGCACAACCTAAATGAACTCTTAGCCATGTTGGGAAACAAAGAAAAAAACTTAAATGAAGTGAAAAAGAGGGCATGTACAGTGCCCGGGAAAGTATTCAGACCCCTTGACTTTTTCCACATTGTTACATTAGCCTTATTCTAAAATTGATAAAATTGTTTTTTTCCCCCTCAATCTAAACACAATACCCCATAATGACAAAGAAAAAATGGGTTTAGAAATTTTAGCAAATTTATTCAAAATAACATTAACTGAAATATTGCATTGACATAAGTATTCAGACCCTTTACTCAGTACTTTGTTGAAGCACCTTTTCAGCGATTACAGCCTCAAGTCTTCTTGGATAGGATGCTACAAGCTTGGCACACCTGTATTTGGGGAGTTTCTCACATTCTTCTCTTCAGATCCTCTCAAGCTCTGTCAGGTTGACTGGGGAGCGTCGCTGCACAGCTATTTTCAGGTCTCTCCAGAGATGTTCGATCGGGTTCAAATCCGGGCTCTGGCTGGGCCACTCAAGGACATTGAGACTTGTCCCAAAGCCACTACCGCAATGTCTTAGCTGTGTGCTTAGGGTCGCTGTCCTGTTGGAAGGTGAACCTTCGCCCCAATCTGAGGTCCTGAGCGCTCTGGAGCAGGTTGTCATCAAGGATCTCTGTACTTCTTTCCCTCGATCCTGACTAGTCTCCCAGTTCCTGCCGCTGAATGAAAAACATCCCCACAGCATGATGCTGCCAGCACCATGCTTCACTGTAGGGATGGTGCCAGGTTTCCTCCAGACGTGATGCCAAAGAGTTCAATCTTGGTTTCATCAGACGAGAGAATCCTGTTTCTCGTGGTCTGAAAGTCATTTAGGTGCTTTTTGTCAAACTCCAAGCAGGCCATCATGTGCCTTTTGTCTGGCCATTCTACCATAAATGCCTGATTGGTGGAGTGCTGCAGAGATGGTTGTCCTTCTGGAAGGTTCTCCCATCTCCACAGAGGAACTCTGGAGCGCTGTCAGAGTGACCATCGGGTCCTTGGTCACGTCCCTGACCAAGGCCCTTCTTCCCCGATTGCTCAGTTTTGGCTCCAGGAAGAGTCTTGATGGTTCCAAACTTCTTCCATTTAAGATTGATGGAGGCCACTGTGTTCTTGGTGACCTTCAATGCTGCAGAAATGTTTTGGTACTCTTCCCCAGATCTGTGCCTCGACACAATCCTGTTTCTGAGCTCGGACAATTCCTTCAACCTCATGGCTTGGTTTTTGCTCTGACATGCACTGTCAACTGTGGGACCTTATATATTCCAAATCATGTCCAATCAATAGAAATTACCACAGGTGGAATCCAATCAAGTTGAAGAAACATCAAGGATGATCAATGGAAACAGGATGCACCTGAGCTCAATTTCAAGTCTCATATCAAAGGATCTGAATGCTTATGTAAATAAGGTATTTATTGTTATTTTATAAATGTGCAAAAATGTCTAACCTGTTTTCACTTTGTCATTATGGGGTATTGCGTGTAGATTGCTGAGAAAAACATTTAATTTAAGCAATTTTAGAATTAGGCTATAACGTAACAAAATGTGGAAAAAGGGAAGTGGTCTGAATACTTTCCGAATGCACTGTATAGAAGTGAGGTTTTATATGTAATGGGCAGCAGGTAAACCCAGTGGGTAAGAGCATTGAGCCAGTAACCAAAAGTACACTGGCTCAAATCGCTGAGCCGACTAGGTGAAAGATCTAACGATGTGCCCTTGAACAAGGCATCTAACCCTAATTGCTCCTATAAGTCGCTCTGGATAAGAATGTCTGCTAAGTGACTAAAATGTAACAGCCAGGCCTTGGTGCATCAATCCGTTTGCTCAGAGGTAAAGTAACCCCCTCCTCTTGTAACCTTTTGAGATGAGCAAACAGCCTGTGTGCACACACATTAGCCATGGAACATTGGGATCAAGTCCTGGGCAGAGGAAAGAACGGCAGCTTTATGGTTCACATTGTCGTGTGTGTGTGCGTGCGTGTGTCTGGCATGTTAAAGTGTAGCTTTATGTTAGGTTGTGTATGTCACACCTGTACATCTATTGAACTTAATGTACTGAGAGCTCTGAGGAGAGAGGGAGGTTAAAGAGATCTCTTCCCAGAGGCAGTGGTGTAAAGTAATTAAGTAAAAATACTTTTAAATACTACACCGAACAAAAATAGAAACGCAACATGTAAAGTGTTGGTGATCCCAGAAATTGTCCATATGCACAAAAAGTGTATTTCCCTCAAATTTTGTGTACAAATTTGTTTCGTACACTAGCCCCACAACGGCAGACAAATTAGTTTCGTACACATGTCCAACTAGCCCCACAACCGCAGACCACGTGTAACCACGCCAGCCCAGGACTTCCACATCTGGCTTCTTCACCTGCGGGATCGTCTGAGACCAGCCACCCAGACAGCTGATGAAACTCTGGGTTTGCACAACCGAAGAATTTCTGCACAAACTGTCAGAAACCATCTTAGGGAAGCTCATCTGCGTGCTCACCCTTCTCACCAGGATCTTGACCTGACAAGAGTTTGACATCGTAACCGACTTCAGTGAGCAAATGTTCACCTTCGATGGCCACTGGTATGCTGGAGAAGTGTGATCTTCACAGATGAATCCTGGCTTCAACTGGCATCATGTGGGCGAGTGGTTTGCTGAGGTCAACATTGTGAACAGAGTGCCCCGTGGGGGTGGGGTTATGGTATGGGCAGGCATACGCTACGGACAACTAACACAGTTGCATTTTAGCGATGGCAATTGATTGCACAGAGATACAGTGACGAGATCCTGAGGCCCATTGTCGTGCCATCTATACACAATTCCTGGAAACTGAAAATGTCCCAGTTCTTCCATGGTCTGCATGCTCAAGAGACATGTCCCCCATTGAGCATGTTTGGGATGCTCTGGGTTGCGTGTTCCAGTTTGCGCCAATATCCAGCAACTTCGCACAGCCATTGAAGAGGAGTGAGACAACATTCCACAGGCCAGAATCAACAGCCTGATCAACTCTGTGAAGGAGATGTCACACTGCATGATGCAAATGGTGGTCACACTAGATACTGATGGATTTTCTGATCCACGACGCTAACATATATATTTCTTTTATACATTTTTTTCCTCCCCAATTTCGTGGTATCCAATTGGTAGTTAGTCTTGTCCCATCGCTGCAACTCCCGTACGGACTCGAGAGAGAGGTGAAAGTCGAGAGCTGTGTGTCCTCTGAAACACAACCCAGCTTCTTGCTTCTTGACACAATGCCCGCTTAACCTGGAAGCCAGCCGCACCAATGTGTTGGAGGAAACACTGTACACCGGGCGACCGTGTCAGTGTGCACTGTGCCCGGCCCGCCACAGGAGTCGCTAGTGCGCGATGGGACAAGAACATCCCTACCGGCCAAGCCCTCCCCTAACCCGGACGACACTGGACCAATTGTGCGCCTCCCCATGGGTCTCCTGGTCTCGGTTGCCTGGGACAGGGCCTGGACTCGAACCAGGAACTTTAGTGGTGATGCAGTGCCTTAGAACACTGCGCCACTCGGGAGGCCCCCTAAACATTTTTTTAAAGGTATCTGTGACCAACAGATGGATATCTGTATTCCCTGTCATGTGAATTCCATAGATTATGGCCTAATGAATTCATTTCAATTGACTGATTTCCTTATAGGAACTAACTCAGTAAAATCTTTGAAATTGGTGCATGTTGCATTTTATATTTTTGTTCAGAAGGATAGTAAAACAAAGAAAATTGGGGACATGACTAATCCTAACCCCACAAGAAAAAAGGCTATTTTAGATTTAGGGATTAGGTTTAGGGAAAATAGGATTTTGAATGTGAATCAATTGTTTGGTAACTGGAAAAATGTACCAGTTTCTCTAGTGATTTCACAGTTGACATATTTAGTCTTGTTCTACCGACTCCAGGAGAATCCTTTTTTCAAATAATGCAAGACATTTTTTTCTCTCACTTTATTTGGAATGGCAAACCAGATAAAGTTAAAAGAGCATATTTATATAACGAACATGAGCATTAAACTATTCAATATTAAAGACATTAAACCTCTCTTAAAGCCGCCATTGTACCAAAATTGTATCTACTGTAAATCCAAATAGGATTTCTAGCAAGCTACTAAGAGAGGCCCATCCAATGTTTTAAGAGTGGTATCTTTGCCTTTTTGCAGATTAAAACCTTACATTTTTGGTGGATTGACAATGGATGCCTGTTTAAAGTATCCTCCTTTTTAAATGAAGTCATACAGAGTTGGCTACAATTTAAATTTTATCCTCCAGAAAAGGCAGATATAATATTACAGCAAATAATTTAGCTAAAGTCCAATATACCGATACAGAAAAAATCTATACAATTTTGAACAAATTTACATGAAGGGTATAATATTTATGAAGGACATTGTAAACAAGAACAGTAAAATTATGTCACAAAAGCTAACAACAGTGTATGCTGAATACATATGGGGGGGAGAACGAGTCAGAGAGACCCCTCTCTGTTCCAGTGGCATATGTCTTATTACATAACAGACCTTTGAATGTGCCTTCTGTCAACAGACAGGCAATTTCCCGTGAATTTAGCTAATTGGGTTGAAGCCCTGTGTCTCCCACTGCCACACACAGACAGACAGACCTGCCCTGTGCTGCAGACAGGTGCAACCTGGTAGTAATCCCTCCCTCTTTCTTGCTATCCCCCTCTATTCTCCTATTCTCTCTGCCCTCTGGCTGTCTGGCCCTTTGTGTGTGATGTGAGTCTGTTGCTGGGGCAGTGTGGCTGATGCAACTACCTGAGATGATACAGAGAGATGTGGCTCAAATGCTCCTATATAGCCTGGCCTGTGCAGATCTAAAAAGAGCCTGGATCTGTCTGTCTCCATCACAAAAAAAACAAATAGACAGTTGTGTGATAATTGTGGGATAAGTATTTGTTAAATAAGTAATGAAGTAATCAAAAACAAGAATCTTACATCATAATTAAAGATAAATTAAGTAAAATGTCAAGTGACAGTTTTATCTCTCTCTCAGTAAACTCTAATTTCCAACCAATAGGTTGTCTGTTGAGAACAACCTGTATGAAACCTTTTGGGTTTTAACCTATAAAATATCAATAGTTTCTGCCTTTACCAGTATATGTATATCTGATTGAGGCATAGAGTATTTACCAGTATCTATTGGTAACTGTAGAAGGCAGACATGAAAGTGTTTTTTTTCCAGTCAGTGATGTTGGTCATGAAAGGGCTGACTCCGGTGTGCATACAGACAAAGCTGTCTCTAGGCATTGTAATCTGTATGTCCTCATGTTTTGTTGTTAAACCGATAACTGTGGCAACAGGGACAGGACAGAGTATTGAATCATTCATTGACTGAGAGCTGCTTTTGAAGTTCTTCAACAGAATGTTGTTTTTCTGTGGATTTAGACTCGAAGTAGAGATTTAGAAAGAAGTAGGAATTAAGAGGTGGAGTTAGATAAAAGTAGGGATTAACTAGAAATATACCAAAACATACACTGCTCGAAAAAATAAAGGGAACACTAAAATAACACATCCTAGATCTGAATGAATGAATTAATCTTATTAAATACTTTTTTCTTTACATAGTTGAATGTGCTGACAACAAAATCACACAAAAATAATCAATGGAAATCCAATTTATCAACCCATGGAGGTCTGGATTTGGAGTCACACTCAAAATTAAAGTGGAAAACCACACTACAGGCTAATCCAACTTTGATGTAATGTCCTTAAAACAAGTCAAAATGAGGCTCAGTAGTGTGTGTGGCCTCCACGTGCCTGTATGACCTCCCTACAACGCCTGGGCATGCTCCTGATGAGGTGGCGGATGGTCTCCTGAGGGATCTCCTCCCAGACCTGGACTAAAGCATCCGCCAACTCCTGGACAGTCTGTGGTGCAACGTGGCGTTGGTGAATGGAGCGAGACATGATGTCCCAGATGTGCTCAATTGGATTCAATTGTGCTTCTTTCACATGCATTGCTTGCTGTTTGGGGTTTTAGGCTGGGTTTCTGTACAGCACTTTGAGATTTCAGCTGATGTACGAAGGGCTATATAAATAAATTTGATTTGATTCGGGTCTGGGGAACGGGCGGGCCAGTCCATAGCATCAATGCCTTCCTCTTGCAGGAACTGCTGACACACTCCAGCCACATGAGGTCTAGCATTGTCTTGCTTTAGGAGGAACCCAGGGCCAACCGCATCAGCATATGATCTAACAAGGGGTCTGAGGATCTCATCTCGGTACCTAATGGCAGTCAGGCTACCTCTGGCGAGAACATGGAGGGCTGTGCGGCCCCCCAAAGAAATGCCACCCCACACCATGACTGACCCACCGCCAAACCGGTCATGCTGGAGGATGTTGCAGGCAGCAGAACGTTCTCCACGGCGTCTCCAGACTCTGTCACGTCTGTCACGTGCTCAGTGTGAACCTGCTTTCATCTGTGAAGAGCACAGGGCGCCAGTGGCGAATTTGCTAATCTTGGTGTTCTCTGGCAAATGCCAAACGTCCTGCACGGTGTTGGGCTGTAAGCACAACTCCCACCTGTGGATGTCGGGCCCTCATACCACCCTCCTGGAATCTGTTTCTGATTGTTTGAGCAGACACATGCACATTGTGGCCTGCTGGAGGTCATTTTGCAAGGCTCTGGCAGTGCTTCTCCTGCTCCTCCTTGCACAAAGGCAGAGGTAGCGGTCCTGCTGCTGGGTTGTTGCCCTCCTACGGCCTCCTCCATGTCTCCTGATGTACTGGCCTGTCTCCTGGTAGCGCCTCCATGCTCTGGACACTTTCGCTGACAGACACAGCAAACCTTCTTGCCACAGCTCACATTGATGTGCCATACTGGATGAGCTGCACTACCTGAGCCACTTGTGTGGGTTGTAGACTCCGTGTCATGCTACCACTAGAGTGAAAGCACCGCCAGCATTCAAAAGTGACCAAAACATCAGCCAGGAAGCATAGGAACTGAGAAGTGGTCTGTGGTCCCCACCTGCAGAACCACTCCTTTTTTGGGGGTGTCTTGCTAATTGCCTATAATTTCCACCTGTTGTCTATTCCATTTGCACAACAGCATGTGAAATTTATTGTCAATCAGTGTTGCTTCCTAAGTGGACAGTTTGATTTCACAGAAGTGTGATTGACTTGGAGTTACATTGTGCTGTTTAAGTGTTCCCTTTATTTTTTTGAGCAGTGTATTTAGAAATGTACTTGAAATGAATATTACACTTGAAGTCAATAATACAATTTTAAAAAGTATTCTATGAAAGATTACAATCATTTTAGCATATAGGTTTCATGGTATAGTTGTCCAAATCTATACACTCACATGCCTATACAAATATTACCGCTGAATGTAAATACAAATGGTACTTTACAGTGAATCTGCAGAGTAAAGGGAAGTGATGCAGTGGAAATATGATCACAATGCTAAACTAATATCAAAGGCAGTCTCTATTTGTTCTGCTAAATGTTTTTGAGTACATTAATTATGTAATGGATATGTGCCATCTGTGTGCAAAATGCAGATATATTTCTAATGAGTCTTTTTTTTCATTTACATGCAGTGAGTGAGTGAGTGAGAGACTCTTATCAATTCCCCCCCAACTCTATTGCTATCATACTGATTGATGACCATCCAGGGAATTAAATCAATGCAGATTGTTGTCTGATATGTTTGAATGGAAAAACAGCCTGATTGTCATCAAATCTGTGGCTCAGTTGGTAGAGCATGGTGTTTGCAACGCCAGAGTTGTGGGTTCGATTCCCATGGGGGACCAGTACAGAAAATATATATATATTTTTTTTTATGTATGCATTCACTACTGTAAGTCGCTCTGGATAAGAGCATCTGCTAAATGACTAAAATGTAAATGTAATTAACGTTCAGGTTGTTCTTGGACTGCAAAAAAGGCCATGATCGATGACTAAATTATTAGATTTGAGATGATTTAAAATAGACCTAAATCTAAAGCAATGTAGATTCTGAAGCAATTCTATAGATGATGTTGAAATACAGAATGTAATACAAAAATATCAGTAAGGGAAGGATTAGACCTGTGAAAAGAAATGTGGATGTCTGCTGAATCAGTAGATCTAATCAAAGCCTGCAGGATCTAATTGAAAACTTAATAGGGTTCAATGATATTTTATCTAAATTGGAAGGAATGACTAATCACCTTGATAAAACATGCTATTGGTCGACTAGTAAAAATAACATTTGGAGAAATCAATCTGAAAACACCATACCTTTTTCCTTATCACCTTTTGACAGATGTTACACATGTGAAATGGGTTGGGGGAGGTGGAGTCCGCACTGAAGCTCATGCTGGCCGCCACTGTAACCGTCGTAGAAACTGTACTTTAAATAACTGTAGGCCTATGTCACTCTCTTGGAGGTGTGGTAGTGGTGGGTTGGGTTGGGGAGACCGAAGAGGTATTAAATCACGAAGCCGTTTTTCGAGAGTGGTATACGGAGGCTCTGTCTTCCCCAGTCTCGCTCACCACACAAAGCCAGGCAGTTTCGTGAGCAAACGTCTAACTTTGCTCTGCCGGAGGTGGGACCGCCCACCAGCCAATAGCGGCGCACAACAGCTAGAGGGGTGTGTTTGCGAAACAACATACGCCTGCTGTCTTTAGTTAGCTATTAAAGCAATAACTTTCCACAACCCGCATCCTTTTATTAGACCCAAGACAACTAAAAAGCAACTTGAATCCGTACCAAATAAAGAAAAAACTACCTTCAGCAAAATAATACTTTGATGACTTCCCTGTATAGATAAATTACAATGCGTTTGTCATAAGTAATTTCAATTGGATCGAACAGCATGGATAGAACCAGGATTCAACATACTCTGGTCTACAAGGTTTGTTTTAGTAATAGGCTATATAGTCGGCAATAAAGTTTTACGTTGGTGTGTGTGTGTGTGTGTGTGTGTGTGTGTGTGTGTGTGTGTGTGTGTGTGTGTGTGTGTGTGTGTGTGTAGATGTGTCTCTGTGTGTAAACAAACAAGATGAAAGAAGAAGGCTCAGTAATTTGCAGAGCAAAGCAACACAGGTCTACAGCCAGGTAGATCCTCACGAATAAAACCATTATTTTCATCATTATACTAAAAACTATAAATGCACACATAAAGGAAGGATCCTGCTTTTGTTTTTTGTGTATGGGGCCATGGTAGTACTGGTAAGTCTGACGTGAGTCACCCTACTTTCTGCTGGTATGCTGTAAATTCTCTTTCATTTGAAATGCATTTTTAGTTGAGGAAGCAGAAAATATTGCATACAAGTACAACATTGAGTCAGCAAACAAAGAGAGCGGTGGTGGTAACAAAACCACTCAGCAGAAATCTTGACTAATCCAGCCCCACAGACATGCAAAGACATGTCTCCTCATCTTTCACCTCCTCTCTCTTCTTCCTTTCAAGTCTCTCACCCAGGGCTGGGGAGTAGTGAACTATGCAAAACAAAAATATAAACGCAAAATGCAACAATTTGGAAGATTTTAGTGATTTTTTTACTGAGTTACAGTTCATATAAGGAAATCAGTCAATTGAAATAAATAAATTAAGCCCTAATCTATGGATTTTACATGACTGTGTAGGGGTGCAGCTATGAGTGGTAGTGATGGGTCGTTCGCGAACGGAGTCGGCTCTTGTGGTGAACGTTGTGGTGAACGTTGTGGTGAACGTTGTGGTGAACGTTGTGGTGAACGTTGTGGTGAACGTTGTGGTGAACGTTGTGGTGAACGTTGTGGTGAACGTTGTGGTGAACGTTGTGGCCGGCTCGCATATCGGAAGAGCCGAATCTATTAATAAAAATATGAAAACATTAAGATATGAATAATCAAAAGATTTAAATGAATAGAATTAACTAATTCAAAGAACAAAAAAAGAAATAAAATATAGTGCACACACATTCGAAGTGCACACACATTCGTTCGGACTGTCTGCTCAGACTAACAGCCTCACCTGTTGTTCCTGTCAATCAGAAACTGTGTCAACCAATGAACCAAAGATGCATGAGGGAGGGCTGAGTCAACTCGCTCACAGTCACACACTTAGCAGCGAGGAGAGAAAGGAAGGACAGCTGTGAAAACAACAGCTGGAAAATGAGTCGGAAGCACAGTAGCATGTGGATGCATTTTAAGAATGTAGACAATGTTAGAGCACAGTGTAGAATTTGCCAAAACAAAATCTCATATAAAGCCGGTTCTACGCACACCCTACACCGGCATATGTGAACTGTGCACCCAACTGTGAAGCTAGCTGTAGCGGAGCTTCCAGAAACTAGCGGGCCTGCTAGTGATAGTGGTGGAGGGTTTAAGTGAGACTGCTTATAACTGACCCACCTATAGGCAAATCGTGCCATTTTGTTTTTACCAAGTTACTCATGGCCTCTAGTTTCTGTGTGCCAAATTAGAAAAAAGTTACCAATCTATACTTGAGTTATTTGACCATGTCAAGAGAAAAAAAAATCTAAGAATAAAAATAGGTTTGACAGCCTCGCTGTGAACCCCTAAATATGGGTGTTGGGAAAGCTACTCTGAAAATATAGTTTACCAAGCTGGCAATTACTTCACACTTGAAGAAGTTAAGCTACACTAAAGCTACCTTTAAGAAGAACAGTTTACTTAACTAAAGCTACTTTGACTACCTCGTGAAATTCTCATATTTAAATCTGAAATGTCATAGAATACAAATGCAATAACATAATGTGTCATTTATGCTATTAAACACAAAAACAATGTTTCAGAGGAGAATTAGGCAGGTCTGATGCCTGAAAATAAAGGACATTCTTGCCTACTTCACCCATATTTAATTTAATTTTAGCAAAAAAATAATTAACTACTGAAAACACGATGTAGATTTAAACCAAGCTACTGCAAACTCTAGTTTAATTGCTAGTTGAACTATATGTAGTAAACTACTCCCCAACACTGCTAATCTTATAATGAATGCCACTGATGCAATCAGTTTCTCCCTTACATTCTCTTTTGGAACAATCTACATTGTTTTTTACTTAACTGATTAAAAAGGTGACAGGTCAAAAGGTAGTTAGGGACAATCTCCTCCACCTCATTGCCAGGGAGTCTCAGCAGGCGATACCAGGTGACTCTGGCTTAGGTGCTGTACTACTCATTATCCCTCTGCATTAGGCTTTGAGTTGGGCTTTCCCACTTATATTTGTAAAGTAAAATTCTTTAAATCTCCCTATAAAAAAAACAATTACTAATCATTAGCCATAAAACTGAAATGTGCTCCATCAAGTATGTATCAAAGGTCATTCAACGTCTTGGTCAAAGGTCATTCAACAACTGGCTCACCCAAAATTCTCGCTGCTTAGTTTTTAATCCCTACTATTGTTGTTGTTGTCGTCATCTTTTTTCTAAGAAGAGTGGCATTTTGATTATTATTTACTGTTTGTAATGCTATGTGAATGGGTTGTACATACACAGTACAGGCCTTTAATTTTAACAGTTTTATACTTGAGTGTACCGTGTATCTGTACTTATCTTCCAAAATTAAATTTTTATATTTTTTATTTCACCTTTATTTAACCAGGTAGGCCAGTTGAGAACAAGTTCTCATTTACAACTGCGACCTGGCCAAGATAAAGCAAACCAGTGCGACAAAAACAACAACACAGAGTTACACATGGAATAAACAAACGTACAGTCAATAACACAATAGAAAATCTGTATACAGTGTGTGCAAATTAAGTAAGGAGGAAAGGCAATAAATAGGCCAATAGTGGTGAAGTAATTACAATTTAGCAATTTACACTGGAGTGATATATGTGCAGATGAGGATGTGCAAGTAGAAATACTGGTGTGCAAAAGAGCAGAAAAACAAAAAGAAATATGGGGATGAGGTAGGTAGTTGGTTGGATGGGCTATTTACAGATGGGCTATGTACAGCTGCAGCATGTGCTGTGTGGGCTGTGTACAGCTGCAAACATCCAGAGTAGTATATACTGTATGTTGGAGGAATTGAATACCTTCATTGTACTGTAGGTGATCACTATGCTGTACTAATACTGTAAGAATAACTGGAGAGAAAAATACTCAAGCCCTCATGTCATGTTGGCATTATCTGATTGGCTGTGTCATTGATTCCTGGCTCCTCCCATACAAATATAAAGAGTTATACATATGACATCTTATAGTCTCAATATGTCAAACTAGTCACAATTGTTTATTCAGGTGTAATTCAATGTGTATTATGGAATTTGACACTAATCTGTATTTCAGCTTGTGTTTTCATACACACTGTAAATATGCCGTGTGAGAGCTTGCTTCAAACAAGCAAAAAGTGTTACCCAGTAAGAAATCCGACATTTACAATGCTGTAAACTGGGAGACTTTCCAGCCGATAGCTACAGTGAAAACGGTCCATCTACACAAAACATCCCATAATGACAAAGCAAAAACAGGTTTTTAGAAATGTTTGCAAATGTATATAAAAAATAAAAGAATGAAATATCACATTTATATAAGTATTCAGACCCTTTACTCAGTACTTTTTTGAAGCACCTTTGGCAGCGATTACAGCCTCGAGTCTGCTTGGGTATGACGCTACAAGCTTGGCACAACTGTATTTGGGGAGTTTCTCCCATTTTTCTCTGCAGATCCTCTCAAGCTCTGTCAGGTTGGATGGGGAGCATCGCTGCACAGATATTTTCAGGTCTCTCCAGAGATGTTATATTGGGTTCATGTCCGGGCTCTGGCTTTTCCCGAAGCTACTCCTGCGTTATCTTGGCTGCGTCCTTGGGTCATTAACATGTTGGAAGGTGAACCTTCGCCCCCAGTCTGAGGTCCTGAGCACTCTGGAGCAGGTTTTCATCAAGGATCTCTCTGTACTTTGCTCCATTCATCTTTCACTCGATCCTGATTAGTCTCCCAGTCCTTGCTGCTGAAAAACATCCCCACAGCATGATCCTGCCACCACCATGCTTCACCGTACAGATGGTGCCAGGTTTCCTCCAGATGCGATGCTTGGCATTCAGGCCAAAGAGTTCAATCTTGGTTTCATCAGACCAGAGAATCTTGTTTCTCATGGTCTGAGTCCTTTAGGTGCCTTTTGGCAAACTCCAAACAGGCTGTCATGTGCCTTTTACTGAGGAGTGGCTTCAGTCTGGCCTGATTGGTGAAGTGCTGCAGAGATGGTTGTCCTTCTGGAAAGTTCTCCCATCTCCACAGACGAACTCTGGAGCTCTGTCAGTGACCATCAGGTTCTTGGTCACCTCCATGACCAAGGCCCTTCTCCCCTGATTGCTAAGTTTGGCTGGGTGGTCAGCTCTAGGAAGAGTCTTGGTGGTTCCAAACTTGATGTAGGCCACTGTGTCCTTGGGGACCTTCAATGCTGAAGACATGTCTTGGTACCCTTCCCCAGATCTCTGCTCCTGTCTCGGAGCTCTATGGATAATTCCTTCGACCTCATGGCTTGGTTTTTGCTCTGACATGCACTGTCAACTGTGGGGCCTTTGTATAGACTGGTCTGAGCCTTTCCAAATCATGTCCAATCAATTGAATTTACCACAGGTGGACTCCAATCAAGTTGTAGAAACACCTCAAGTATCATAAATAGAAACAGGATGCACCTGAGCAAAATTTCAAGTCTCATAGTAAAGGGCCTGAATACTTATGTAAATAAGGTATTTCCATTTTTTTACACATTAGCAAACATTTCTAAAAACCTGTTTTGGCTTTGTCATTATGGGATTATTGTGTGTAAATATTGTGTATGTAATCCATTTTAGAATAAGGCTGTAATGTAACAAAATGTGGAAAAAGTCAAGGGGTCTGAATACTTTCCGAATGAACTGTAACCCCTCTATTTGGTCAGTGCTGCTGTGTGTAGCATACATTATAATCTCTCCGTGGCACTGAAGCTACCCACTGGACAAAATCTGGTTGAATCAATGTTTTTTTCCACGACATTTCAACCAAAATAATCTGTGATGACGTTGAATCAACATGCAAAACTGATTGGATTTGTAAAAAGTCATTAACATAAGGGCATTGTGTTTTTTTCCCCTAAATTTGAACATAAATCCAATGACACAGTGAATTATTTTGTTGATTTCTCGTTGAATTCACGTTAGTTGACAACTCAACCAAATGTATATCAAAGCTATACCGTGAAGTGACTTCTGTACCCAGTGGGTAGTTTGTGTCCTTCTTTAAACCTGTCCCTACTACAGGACACATATGCTTCTCATTTTGGTTCCAATAGGTATTGATAGGTATTGACTGTGCACCTTTCTTCCCGTTCCTTTGTAGCTGGTTTACTTTCAAACTCTAAACTCTGACATAAGGCATTGCACTACCTGACCCTCAATGGTCTGGTTTACACAACACTCAGTCCCACTGGCAGCAACAAAATAATAAATCATATCATAACACAAGGTCCTCCAACACAATGAAGCCTGTCTGAGCTCACTGGGAAACCCAGGCCCAGATCACTGGCTGTGGCTACAGTTATAGACTGATTTCCAGACCCTGTTAGCTAGGTGGTTAGGAGGTTATGCGGAAATGGCTTGGCTATATTGCAATTTGTGTTTATGTATATTACAGTCTGCCCCACAGATATGTATGCACCGTACAGTGAGCATACCTAACAACTGAGAACTTTTCAAAGCAATAAAATATTTTGTTTCCATTGCTGGACAGTGACACAGAGGAAGTTCAGATTGATAGCTGGCAGGAGCCAGTGGCTTCTGATTGGATATCAGATTCTGTGTGAGGATGACTTTATTATGCATTACAACACATCGCAGTATAACAATCAAATTCATAAACAACTCCTATTTCATATCTCAGCAATCAAGGTTCAATGCCTGGCCACAATTCAGTTCACACAATGAATAACAAAGCTTTATTGTGTGCCTTTGTTCATAAAGTTTTAAGTCTCATTATTGTTGAGACTTATGTAATGTGGTTCTTGTGAATATACAAAAATATTTTGGTCTGATTCAGGTTTTCTTGGCAGAAGTATTCACTTCCTGTTTTGTGAAGAGATCCAGAGTGCCTTTCTTTCTGTCAGAGCTCTGTGAATACGTATTGCTGTTCTCTCTTCTCTGCATGAGTTTGAGCAGATTAAACTTGGACGTTCACCTGCTGTTTCTCTTATTAAGGCTGTGTTAACTTTATGGCTTTTGTCAACCTGATTATATGAATTCCTTGCCAGTAATAATTGTATTATCCTTACATTATTGGAAGGCTGAAGGACAACATAGTGTATGATCAACAGTAAATTCCATAAGAACCATTGTAATAGTGCAAAATGAAACCGGCAGATTTCGTAAATTGTAAAGGGCATAATAAAACAGAATCTAAAACCATAAATGTGGGGCCACATAAATTGGGTGTAGGTTACACCTACTTTACATAAAATGTAACTTTTAAAGTAACTGTGAAAATATCCTTTTTAAAAGTTAATATTCTGTTAACTCATGCCCAAATAATGCTGTTGACTAGTCATATTCGTATTTGTGGCCAAAGCATAATTTGGAGAAAAAAAACACTTCAAAATCCCCACCTCAAACTTGAATCTCAAACAGAAGTTTAAAAAATGTTTGCTATTTCCTAAAAGAGAATTCATCCTGCCTCATTAGCTGAGCTGGCCAATCAGCGGTCTACATTAATATTAATAATATAGACCATTCTGTTGTTGGGGTAGGCCCACACCATTCCAACACAGAAAATCTGCTTTTTAACATACTTAATTTAAAAAAAATAGTAAGGAAAAGTATTTCATAGAAATATGAAAACACTGGACAGTTACTGTAAAACCAAAATGTAAAAAGATGCCCAAGACATAGATAGGAAAAGGTTAATCTGATCTCCTAAAAACCCTTTCAATGTACTGACATGACGTTATAATCTTCATCGCAGAATGTA
Source organism: Salmo trutta (assembly GCF_901001165.1). Lineage (NCBI taxonomy): Eukaryota > Metazoa > Chordata > Actinopteri > Salmoniformes > Salmonidae > Salmo > Salmo trutta. The sequence continues at coordinate 39,642,413 of NC_042971.1, read as the reverse complement.
TCATTGACATCACCAATAAATTCTGATAGGGAGAGCAGGAAAGAGGGGAGGAGAAAAGATAACCATCCATATAGATAATACTGCCTCAGTCAAGAGGACCCGAGTGTAGACCCCAATGCATTGATCCACATTCATACCTGCATTGACCCACATTCTGGACTGTTGACCCTAACTTCAGCCCAGCTGACCCTTCTGAAGCCTATGTCCTTCTACAGGGCTGAACTACCTGATCCATAGACTGCAATGTGTTTGCTGTTTGTGCATACCATTTTGAATGACTAGCAGATAACATATGTAAATAGAATAAAGAAAACTTGTTTCTAAACAAAGTGACATGGGATGACAGGCCTTCAATGTTGGGCACCTTCTCTCTGCACTCACTTAACTTGTTTGATGGAAATCACAAGTCTAAGGGAGATTTTTACTTGAGAAAAAGACCGTCCTCTCGTTGACTCCTTCGTCCTCTCTCCTCTGTGACCAGGAAACCTATAAGTGGTTGAGGAGAATATCAGTTAGTTTGTTGGCAAACGGAGGAGTGTCCTCGCCTCCTTGACAGCCTCCTTCCGCTGAGGAAGCACAAGAGTATCCTACCTGAGTCCTTCGCGGAAGAGTTTTGAGATGCGCCACACCCCCTTTGAATCAGCTGTTGTTTACACGGAGGAAAATGCATACATGTATTTAAAAAACAATATTCTTTTTATCCTTTTATCTATAAAATGTTTATCACAACTAGCTAAATTGGCTGCTATCTGCACAGGTCTATCGAACAATCTTTTTGGGCCACTATAACTATAACTATTTTGACATTTGGATTGGTCCCCTCTACCACACGGAACCCACTAATCTACCGACGGAAACGCATGGGGTGGCTAATAACAGACCTCCATCTTCTGCTAGCTTGCTATCCATGGCTCGGCTAGCTGTCTGAATCGCCGTGACCCCAACCAACCTCACTACTCACTGGACCCTTATGTTCACTCGGCTAAGCATGCCTCTCCTTAATGTCAATATGCCTTGTCCATTGCTGTTCTGGTTAGTGTTTATTGGCTTATTTCACTGTAGAGCCTCTAGCCCTGCTCATTATACCTTATCCAACCCTTCAGTTCCACCACCCACACATGCGATGACATCACCTGGTTTCAATGATGTTTCTAGAGACAATATCTCTTTCATCATCACTCAATGCCTAGGTTTACCTCCACTGTATTCACATCCTACCATACCTTTGTCTGTACACTATACCTTGAATCTATTTTATCGCACCCAGAAACCTGCTTCTTTTACTCTCTGTTCCGGACATCCTAGACGTCCAATTCTCATGGCTTTTAGCCGTACCCTTATCCTACTCCTCCTCTGTTCCTCTGGCGATGTAGAGGTGAATCCAGGCCCTGCAGGGCCTAGCTCCACTCCTATTCCCTAGGCGCTCTCTTTTGATGACTTCTGCAATCGTAAAAGCCTTGGTTTCATGCATGTTAACATTAGAAGTCTCCTCCCTAAGTTTGTTCTATTCACTGCTTTAGCACACTCTGCCAACCCGGATGTCTTAGCCGTGTCTGAATCCTGGCTTAGGAAGACCACCAATAACTCTGAAATCTCCATCCCTAACTACAACATTTACAGACAAGATAGAACTGCCAAAGGAGGCGGTGTTGCAATCTACTGCAGAGATAGCCTGCAGTATAGTATAGTGTACAGACAAATAAGCCGTAGTCCCGTGTGGCTCAGTTGGTAGAGCATGGTGTTTGCAATGCCAGGGTTGTGGGTTCGATTCCCACGGGGGACCAGTACGGAAACAAATGTATGAAATGTATGCATTCACTACTGTAAATCGCTCTGGATGAGAGCGTCTGCTAAATGACTAAAATGTTCTGTCCTACTATCCAGGTCTGCACCCAAACAATTTCTACTTTTAAAAATCCACCTCTCTAAAAACAAGTCTCTCACCGTTGCCACCTGCTATAGAGCACCCTCTGCCCCCAGCTGTGCTCTGGATACCATATGTGAACTGATTGCGCCCCATCTATCTTCAGAGCTCGTGCTGCTAGGTGACCTAAACTGTGACATACTTAACACCCCGGCCATCCTACAATCTAAGCTTGATGCCCTCAATCTCACACAAATTATCAATGAACCTACCAGGTACAACCCCAATGCCATAAACACGGGCACCCTCATAGATATCATCCTAACCAACTTGCCCTCTAAATACACCTCTGCTGTTTTCAACCAAGATCTCAGCAATCACTGCCTCATTGCCTGCATCCGTAATGGGTCAGCGGTCAAACGACCTCCACTCATCACTATCAAACGCTCCCTGAAACACTTCAGCGAGCAGGCCTTTCTAATCGATCTGGCCCGGGTATCCTGGAAGGATATCGACCTCATCCAGTCAGTAGAGGATGCTTGGTTATTTTTTTTAAATGCCTTCCTCACCATCTTAAATAAGCATGCCCCATTCAAGAAATGTAGAACCAGGAACAGATATAGGCCTTGGTTCATTCCAGACCTGACTGCCCTTAACCAACACAAAAACATCCTGTGGCGTTCTGCATTAGCATCGAACAGCCCCCGTGAAATGCAACTTTTTAGGGAAGTTAGAAACCAATATACACAGGCAGTTAGAAAAGCCAAGGTTAGCTTTTTCAAGCAGAAATTTGCTTCCTGCAACACAAACTCAAAAAAAGTTCTGGGACACTGTAAAGTCCTTGGAGAATAAGAGCACCTCCTCCCAGCTGCCCACTGCACTGAGGATAGAAAACTCTGTCACCACTATAATTGAGAATTTCAATAAGCATTTTTCTACGGCTGGCCATGCTTTCCACCTGGCCACCCCTACCCCGGTCAACAGCACTGCACCCCCCACAGCAACTCGCCCAAGCCTTCCCCTTTTCTCCTTCTCCCAAATCCAGTCAGCTAATGTTCTGAAAGAGCTGCAAAATCTGGACCCCCACAAATTAGCCGGGCCAGACAATCTGGACCCTTTCTTTCTAAAATGATCTGCCGAAATTGTTGCAACCCCTATTACTAGCCTGTTCAACCTCTCATGTCGTCTGAGATTCCCAAAGATTGGAAAGCAGCTGCGGTCATCCCACTCTTCAAAGGGGGGACACTCTTGACCCAAACTGCTACAGACCTATATCTATCCTACCCTGCCTTTCTAAGGTCTTCGAAAGCCAAGTTAACAAACAGATCACCGACCATTTCGAATCCCACCGTACCTTCTCCGCTATGCA